>NC_056729.1:1953713129-1953783129 GCF_019279795.1 Protopterus annectens
ACAGTGGGGAAAAGGGCAAAGTTCACCATGGTGGCCAAGTGTCTCCTTTTCTGGAGTAAAATTCTGGTGATCCGAGTGTTCATGAAAATGCACTTTTGGTGAAGTCATCTTGTCCTTTTAAGTTTTAGGTAAGTGAAAATTTGATCACATAAAGGGGATCCCTAATATTGATTTGAAATACTGTGCAATGATTATGTGCTCAATTTGCATAGATTTGGCAATATCGCAAAACAGCAGTATGACAGACAGTACATCATTGAGAAGCCCTTGACCAGGCGAACAATTCCCTCACTGATATCATGCATCGATCTTGCACACTTACACATACATTTTGTTTGACTTAACTATTACTTTTTAGCAAACAAAATACATTTTACTTCATAAATCTGCAACATATAAATAGAAGTTATGTTCTTACCATAACGTTCCATGTGGAGTGTTCATCTCGCCTTTGTTCTTACACATGGGTTCGGAGCCGATCCTCGGCTCCGTGCCGGCCTCTTGCAAGCTCTGCATCGAGAAGAAGCTCGAGACAATCTAATACCCACAATCCCCCTCTGCCTTTACCTCAGATCTAGTTTGCAAGCAAACCAACCTACATAATAGCACATTCATGCCATACACCTATACATATATAAACAGACACACATAAAGTATATGTGTATACCAACTATGTACACAGAATAATGACAGTAGCAAAAAATGCTTCTGGCCAGGCATCAAAGAACGTTCTTCCTAAGGGTGGGAGGGTGGGACTGTAAGAACAAAGGCGAGATGAACACTCCACATGGAACGTTATGGTAAGGACATAACTTCTATATGTGATAGTGTTCAATCTCGACGTTTGTTCTTACACATGGGTAGCGTCCCTAGCTCCTTGATCCTGAGGAACTCACGGGAGGACGTTCTTGAGCACAGTGGAACCAAAGGTTGCTCTGTCCCTAGAGACCTTGTCTACTTTATAATGAGAAATAAATGAGAAATAAATGTATGTGGCTTAGACCAGGTAGCAGCCGCACAAATAGCATCCAGAGGTAGGCGAGCTGCATGAGCCAAAGACGTAGATATTGATCTTGTGGAATGTCCTTTGGGTTTGTGTAAAAGGGGTTGATTTGCAGAATCGTAGACATAGATTATACAATCCGTTAACCACTTAGAAAGAGTTCTTTTGGTAACTGCAAGTCCTTTCCTGCTATCAGCAAAAGCCACAAAGAGTTGATCTGTTTTCCTGTGATCTTTCGTTCTATCCAAATAAAACCTTAGCTGTCTGTGAACATCCAATTTGTGTAACATATACTCCATTTTGTTGGAGTGGTTTTTGAAGAAAGTGGGTAATTCAATGGACTGATTAATATTGTTAATAGAACACACTTTAGGGAGGAAGGATGAATTGGTTCAAGAGAAACTCTGTCAGAGTGAAAGATCAAATAAGGGTGCTTGATGGAGAGAGCCTGAAGTTCAGACACTCGTCTAGCAGAAGTAATGGCTACCAGAAAGAGAGTTTTCCAGAACAAAAATTTTAATGGGCAAGAAGAGGCAGGTTCAAAGGGGGGCAACATTAATTTAGATAGCAACAAGTTTAGACTCCAAGGTGACGAGGAGATCTGACCGGTGGTCTAATATGAAAAACTCCTTTTAAAAAGGCTTTACAAAGTCTGTGAGCCATGATAGGAGCTCCACATTCTTCCACATGGAAATTCGAAATGGCAGCCAATTGAACTCTTAGAGTAGCAGGAGAAGCACCCTGATGAAATAAGTCTGTTAAGAACTCTAATATCTTATTCAAAGGAGCTATAAAGGGATCAACGTGGTGTGTATTCGCCCAGAATACAAACCGTTTCCATTTGCTAGTATATGTTTTAGTAGTGGAAGCTTTATGCGAAGCCACTAATATATCCTGGACTGCTGGTGACAAGAGATCAGACCTGGCTAAGTTGGGAATTGGAGCAGCCAAGCTGCTAGATGGAGTGACAGGAGCGCGGGATGGGGAACCCCTGACGAGTGAGTCAATAGATCTGGCTCTGGGTCCAGAATCCAGGGTCCCCGAATGCAGTGAATTTTCAGGAAGGGAAACCAAATCTGACGAGGCCAGAATGGAGCAATGAGGATTATCGTCCTGTGAAGGTTCCTGGCTTTCTGTAGAAATTTCGATATCAGGGGAAATGCGTATAGGAGTCCCGGGGGCCAATCGTAAACCAGTGCGTCCCTGGGGACTTCCCCTGGAGGGGGTAATAGGGCAAAGTAGCTCCTGCATTTGGCATTCATTGGAGACGCAAACAGGTCACATGAAGGCTGGCCCCACGTGCGAAAAATCCTTTTCGCCACTGACTGTTTTAGAGACCACTCGTGCGGTAACAGAATTGCTCTGCTCAGCCTGTCGGCTATGACGTTGGATGACCCCGGGATGTGCGTTGCTATTAGAAAGCGACCCGTGGACTCCGCCCACTGCCAAATTCTCATGGCCTCTCTGCATAGTTGATAGGACTTGGTTTCCCCTTGTTTGTTTATGTACCAGACTACCGACATGTTGTCCGTCTGAACTGCAACAGTCCCTAGAGGAAGAAGGGGAGCAAAGTGTTGCAACGCTAGAAACACTGCCCTCAACTCTAGAACATTGATGTGCAGATTGTACTCCAAATTGGTCCATTCGCCTTGGACTGTCTGTCCCTGAAAGATGCCCCCCCACCCTATCAGGGAAGCGTCCGTGGTCACCGTAACTGTGGGCGTGGGTAGCACAAACGGCCTCCCCTGGGAAAGGTTGCACGTTTGGAGCCACCAGTTTAGATCTGTTTTGCAAGTCTTTGTTATGAGAATCTCGTGTGTTAGAGGTAGTTGTTGAAATGACCATTGAGCAAACAGTAGCCATTGTAGAACTCTCATGTGCAGCCTTCCCAGTGGAATTGCAATAAGGGAGGCTGACATGAGGCCCAACACCTTCAGTACTAGTTTTGCAGGAGATTTCCTTGACAAGAGTAGAAGACGTATGTGAGTCTGCAGTGATAATATCCTTTCTGGGGGAAGCCTCAGAATTAATTGACGTGTGTTTAACTCTGCTCCTATGAACAAGATATTTTGTGATGGCTGAAGTAAGGATTTTCCGAAATTCACGGAGATCCCTAGGTGAACACACAGTTGAAGAACATAGTCTCTGGCCTGCAGTAGTTGACGCCGGGTGGTGGCCGAAAGGAGCCAGTCGTCTAGATACGGAAACACCTGGAATCCCTGGCGTCTCAAGTGAGACGCTACCACTGCCATGCATTTGGTGAAGACCCTGGGGGCTGAGGTCAGACCAAAGGGCAGGGCTCGAAATTGAAAGTGACTGGCTCCCAGCCGGCGCAAATGATCTCTGGATGCCCTGGCCATTTTGATGTGGTAGTATGCATTCTCTAGATCTATTGAGCACATCCACTCGTCCTTCTGTAAGAATGGAAGGATCGATTGAAGCGTGACCATTCGGAACTTTTCTTTCTTGACGAAAGTATTGAGGTAGCTTAGGTCTAGAATGGGCCTCCAGTCCCCTGTTTTCTTTGGAACTAAAAGAACCTTGAGTAAGTCCCGAATCCTTGCTGGTCCGCTGGGACTGGCTGGATGACTCTTTTTCTAGCAACTTTGAAATTTCTAAAGCTGCTGGCTCTCGCAGATGGGGCGGTACATCTGGGAGTCTTTTCCTTGGTATGGGATAGGATTGGAAGGGTATGGAGTAACCTCTGGTGACTACGCTTTTTACCCACTTGTCTGTAGTTATATCTTGCCAGGCCTGAGGGTATAAAGCTAAGCGACCCCCGACTGCCTCCAGAGCAGGACAGTCGGGCCTCCTCTCAGGAGTGCTGGAAAGGTTTACCAGGGAGTGTTTCCCTGTCACCTTGATGTTGCGGACCCCCTCTGCCGCCAGGGCGGCGTCTTCCACCTCTGCCCCCTCCTCTGCCTCTAGAAGGGGCATCACCCTGTGTGGCCGAGAAAGACCCTTGGGGTTTTCGAAACCACATTTTGCCACCGCGTTGCCCTTTGGGGTACGGTCTGGTTGGGGTGGAAAACGGACTCCGACAGCAGACAGAGTCTTTCCCTCTTGTTCACACCGGGTAAGGGTCTCCTTTACCTTGGGGCCAAAAAGAGTGGCACCGTCAAATGGGGCGTTGTAAAGGAAGACTTGAAGGCTTCCGCCAAAGGAGCATAGGCGCATCCAGGATTGTCTACGAAGAGCAATCGCTGAAGCTGCTGCCCTACTCGAACCTTCGCCGCGAGAAATCAGCCTCATGGACGAGTTAACAATCGATGTTAGGGTATTAAGTTGCGCTGTCACTTTCTCTGAGACAGCTGCATCTGTAGCACCCTGGAGGGTATCTCCCAACTCTTTGACTAGATCCCTCTGCAGACGTGTAAAATGGGTCAAATAGTTCAGGGACCGCATGGAAAAAGCCGCTGAACTAAAAATGCGCTTCCCATATCTATCCATCGTCCTAGAATCTTTATTAGGCGGATGGACGGACGAAGAAGACTCCGACATCTCCTTTTTCGTGGCTGCAGCCACCACCATAGCGTCCACTGGAACTCCTTTTGTAAGGTAGGACTTATCCTGAGGTGCTGTGATGTACTTGTTCGGTTTTCTTGGAACAGGTTCCACTGTGTCAGGAGTCTCCCACGCCCTTGGAGCAATAAGTTCCATTAGTTCGTCGAAGGGCGGAGTGACCCAGGAGGAGGAAGGGCGAGCACCAAATGCCTTCAGCAGAACTGACTCATCCTCAGAAGGGGGAAGGGACTGCCAGTCACCTCTCTGTTTCAGGATCTCCAAAATGTCTGAAAAAGAGACATCTTCTGAAGGTGACTTAGGGGACCCTTCTGACTCATCTAAGTCAGTATCAGATGTCAAGGATTCCTGTGGAGAATCCAAGTGTCTCCTCTTACACAGTCTCTTCCTAGGGACTTCCTCGTGGGGAGCATCCGAAGAAGCCTCCGAGGAAGAGGGGGCACCCTCCAGGGGTGGCTGAGGCACTGGTGCCCGACGCTTGGATGTGGCCGTGGGTGCAGATGAAGACAAAGGCCCTTTATGGGGAGGAGAAACTGCTTCCACTGATGTGGTTGTCTGGGTAGACAACACCTTCCTCATCAGGTCGAGCGGCTCCCGGGTCCCGCATCGAAGAGTCTCCCGGTTCGAAGAAATGGGAAGAATCCCGACACGGGCACGAAGGCATCGACCCGAGGACGGAGCCGAATCGATCCGTGCCGAGGCCCCGAGGGGGAGAGTCGGAACCGACACGTCGGTTCGACTCTCGGCCCCGGAACCAAGAACAGACAGTCGGCTCCGAGACTCCGGTACCGGGTCCGACGGAGTCGAGGTGAGGGGAACAGACCGAGAAAAGGACGGTTCTGGACCCGAGGGCTCCACAATCAGCAGATCAGCCTCTTCCGGCTCCAAAGACTGAATCGGTCTCGGAGGAGGAATGGATGGAGATACAGGAAGGCCTTCAAGTTTCGACACCAACTGGGTGGAAACCGAAATACGTTTAGAGAGGGCCGAATGCTCCAACAACTTCTGCACCACGCGATCCACATCGACATCCGAAAGTTTGGAGGAAGAGCGGGTCGAAGGAACCGAAGACGGATCCGACCTCAATATGGCGAAGGAGGGAGCTCCATCACGGTTCCAAGACTCGAGGCTCAGGAACAGACACCAGTTGAACACTCGGCCCGAAGTCTGTGGAACCGGTGATCTAACCTTTGAAGAAGAGCTCGGAGCCGATGACTTAGGCTCCGGCGTCTTCGATTCCTTAGAGGACTTGATGCCTGGTCAGAAGCATCCAAAGCCTCTTGGAAAGCCGGTTTCAATAGACCTCTGTCCATCAGTTTCCTGCGCCTATCTGTCATGACCCTCCCACTAAAAGAGTGACAGATGGAGCAATCCTCTTGTAAGTGGAGAGGGCCAAGGCAGTAGACGCAGGAACTATGGTTGTCAGTGACCGACATTTTTTGGCCACACTGACAACGCTTGAAACCAGACTTTGCCTTCTCAGACATTGTAGAATAATATACAACTCCAGAAAAAACCAGTCAAATCCGAGAAAAATTTGTCACAATCAGGTAAATGTCAAATCCGGTAGAAATTTGTCTCAATATGAAAAGATGTGAAGGGTGTAGGCCCCGATCCGAAAATAAGGTTAACGGTACCAAAGAATTACGGAACCACAATACAATCACACTTGTTAATACTGAAAAAACCAACTAGAATAGAATCCTAATAAAATACAACAAAAAAAGTTATATCTTAGCTTAGAAACTCTCGAGCTAGCTCCCAACGATGCATATGCAGCAGCGGCAAACTAGATCTAAGGTAAAGGCAGAGGGGGATTGTGGGTATTAGATTGTCTCGAGCTTCTTCTCGATGCAGAGCTTGCAAGAGGCCGGCACGGAGCCGAGGATCGGCTCCGAACCCATGTGTAAGAACAAACGGCGAGATTGAACACTATCACATTCAGCATTTACAGACAGACCTCTGATACTAATATCACTGTAAAGGCCACAGTCTACCAAAGAGATAACATACTTTATATTTTTTGTAACTCGCACAATTTGTCAGATAATACAAATCTAATGAAATAAATTTTCTTTACAGGATTTTGGAGAAAGCTCCCAGGAAGCAAGTGGTTTCCTGGCTGAGAAGATCACAAGAAGCAAAGGTTTTAATTAGCCTCCTACTGTTCAAGATTAAACGAGTTAAAGGGAGATTAGGGTGGTAACACTGCTTTGCTTCTGCAGAGGCGAGGCTAGAGATTACATGTTCCCAATGCATATCAACCCCTCACGATGTGGCCACAACACAGTGGAGGGTGGATAAGCCTGGTTAGGCTTTAAAGAAAAAACCCTTGACAGATTTTGGACAGCATCCCCATACGTAAGTTCCACATTGGCCATGGCTGTTAAAGAAAAAAAGTTTAAGGGGTACAATTGGAGGGACTAGCACAGCCAACAATCGACATGTCAGTATAAAACAGGAAAGCATAACACTTGCTAAAAAAATAAATACATAAAGTCCCTGAATAAGACTTAGCAGCTTAGCTCCTGGAAGAGGCAGAGGGGTGAATGAGAGGTAGTACAAGTGAAGATGGACAAACCATTATATTCACTCCAAGCTTAATATTTAATGGCTGCTTAATTAGTCAGAGTGAAAGGAGTTGAAATATGATTGACAGCACTAGCCACAAAGCAGGAGAAATGTGAGTCACCTTGGGACCAATCGTGCTAGCAGCAGCAGAAATGTGGAGATCCATATTGGTCTTTTGAGTAGAAAAACTTGTACTGTACACCAAACTGTTAAGAAAAGCCAATGTATGTGATAACCCTAACACAAGGTACCATGGACACTTGCTTTTTAGAGAAGTGAGTGGAACTACTTTAGGGCACAAAAAACACAACACCACCTCTGTGGTCCGTACACGGTAGTGCTTGCATACTACTCTGAAAAGCAGAGGTGTTACTGTCTGAAGAGATGCACAGCCTTTAATGTTTGCTGGAAGGAAAGTAGAGCAATGGCAGGCCACAGGGAACACCAACAATTAACTTTTAATGGAGTGCATTTTAAAAAGACTTTTAAACTTCAGATAAACAAATCCAGGGGAAGGGTTTAAATTATTAACAACAAGTTTAGTACTGGGGATTGTTGCCTGTTGATGCAGGAGGTACACAGGAACCAGCATGGGGATAATCGGGATATATTTTATGAGTGTTGCTTTTAAACTTTTCAAATGTAAACATACTGATTTTTAATACACCTTAGCTTGCAATCTGTAGGTGTGCTATTTGAAGACGCATAGTTATTGTAAGTTGTGAATGAGCACATTCATGTCAGGAGTGAGTATGCTTGTGTAGGGCGCAATGAGTAAAAGTAGCTGCCTCTTTTACATCTTCTGGAAGGTGTTGAATTATTAAAGTATACCTTCTGGTGACATATCTTGTAGTTGCTACTCCTGTTTCTGCATCTACTGCACTGCACCCAAACTTAATAGCTTCTGTCCATATTTCGTGTTGTCTCAGCCAAACCAGAAACGTGTAGTTTCAAGGTCTCCTCCTTGCTTTTTTGGGTAAGCTTCTAATTTTGCCTCAAGAACTTACCATGGCTTAGCCTTGTAGGCCTGACAATTAATGGCTCTGAAGATGAGGGGAGCAAACATGTACACCCGTTTCCAAACTCTAATAATTTTCTCTTCAATCATTTGGAAATGTAATGTGGCCTGGGGTTAATTTGCAGCCCTTGGGAAATTCAGTACGGTCCACTATTAGATCGCTGGAAATATACTGGGAATTGTGTTGGACCCTGCAGGACCTCTTTGGTTTCTTTGATGTGAGTTTCTGAATTAGGCTTTAGATGAAACTACCAGAAAGGTATCTATGAACACCTCAAATTCGGAAGGTATAGGAGTAGGTCGGGGCGTATATCCAGGTCCTGGTATCTTTTTTATTTTTTTTTTGCTTGGACACATTATTCTCATTTAAAATGTTCACTTGAAAGACAGGTTGAGGGTCTCTTCTAAGGAGATGTCCTCAGCCAGATAAGACTGAGGAAAGCATGTTCTTATCATGTCTATCTTAGCTGAGAAGGGAGACCATGGGTAGTACCTGATAAACTTCCTTTTCTTCAGAACAACAGATCCAAGCTCTAGGGGAAGAAAACACTCTTCCTTTTAATGGGCTGCAAATTACAAGAGAGGTCTGGTAAGAGTCCTGCTGCAAGCTATGCAACACTGCAAAGACTGGATCCACTATGATTAACCATGTGCCATTTAAGTGGAATAAGAATCATCACAAAAGCAAGGTCCATGAAAAGTAGATATAACTGGCCAAAATTCTGTACTCTGATTAACATACAATTTGCATGTATAATTATGTAACTCCCACCCACTACAATGTAATTGCGGGATGCCAACACTGAAACTCAAACTGAAGAGACAAAATATTAAACAAAATATAACAAGAAGAATAGTGTTTTATTTATATTAACATTTGCACTTGTATACAACTTTGAATTTGAATACAACTAAAGTGCAATTTTCTTTTATAAAAATAAAATTAACTGCTACATAAATCTCCAAAAAATGTTGGCAGTGTGAAGACAGACAGAAAAGGAACCCCGGATGATGCAGTTCCTAGCAAAAAATTCATACTGCAATATTATGAAAGAAGACATTCGTGATACTGACTGATTTCAGAGGAGCTGACAATTACTATTATGCAATGTTATTCCTGAGCAGTGCCTGAAACTAAGACGACATTACAAGTTCTAATACACAACATTAAAAGAAAATCTCACAGTATGAACGACATGAACGGAACACAAGAAAGGATTACGATCCTTAAGTCGTGTTTGCTCTCACCATTTGAGTGACACTGAACTCTGTAGTTAGCTTAAGTCACACATTTTAAAATCATGGACAAAGTTTTCTGCAACTCCCCATGTGTGGGACTCTATGCCCTTAAACATCCCTTCAGACAGTCAATTTTTAAATAACAACCTTTAGCTAGAGTCAAATAAATAAATAACAGACATGGTAAACTGGAGGAGAAAAACATACCACACATTTGGAGTTCTTCAGCCATGAAACAGTATTCAACTCCAGTAGTCAGCACCTTTGTCTATTAATTTGCCTCTTAATGGTTCCTTCCAGTTCCATTCCTTGTTTTAGCTAACAATTCATTTCTATATTTCAGCTTGTATTTCTGCAGCTCATTGTTTAAGAATGCTTATAAAGTTGCAACAATGCCATATTACAATTCCACGCTCCAAGTAAGACTTATTTTTATTTTCCCTGCAATGTATTATTTTGCAGTCTTCATACATTTTTGCTTTCCTTTTACAGGCAGGAAAATCAGACAAAATAATTTTCATATAGACAGTAATATATGCAATTATTTAAATCCTTAGCATCCAAAAATTCCAGCTAGCATGCTGAAGTAAGAATATTCCTACTATAGTACAAGACTGATGCTATTCTGTACTGCATATATTATATATATATATATATATATATATATATATATATATATGCATAAAGGCCTTTACACATACTACAGATTGGAAGATTTAGTCACCTCAGCTAATCAAGAATACCCAGGTCCCTGTTTTCTCTAACCATTCCAAGAAATGTAAAATAAAGTCTACCAGGTATAAGCATAAAGCAAAATTAATTAAAATAACTACAATGGCAAAAACAAAACAATAAGAGAAAAAAATCTACACCATCTTAATATTTATACATACATACATACATACATACATGTGTTAACTGGGTAGGTGGTGGTCCTATCATAAAAATATAACTACACACACACACACATCCCTAGAATTTCTACTCAGGAAGAAAAAGCAACAGGACTGGAAACGCAGTCTAGAAACTACTGCACGTGCAAGAATAAATCCATTTTTGAAGCAGCTACGTGTGACACTTGAATTTTGTTGGACCATTACTCGCTTTACTGTGTCCCCCACACTGTGTCCCTTGCGAGTTTCAGAATATGATATAATCAGTCAACACAGCAGCATATTGTAACAATAAAGTAACAGACATTATAATAGTTTTGAATCAGTAGCTTATAGTTAGAGTCAGGGTTTGTCTAAATTTTAAATAACCTGCTCAGGTTGTGCATAATTGAAAGAAGTTGTACTAGTATCAAACTCCAGTTATATTGCATTTTCTTGGGTGTGTGGGTGTGGGCAGTATACCTGGTTACAAATCTGTATGGGGTGGTGCAATCAGCTCGAAATTATTCAACAGTTTATCACGTAGAGTAAGTGATAGGACTGAATGGGCATCTCGAACATTACTGCAATGAATGGAATTGAACGCTGAATTGTCGGTCTAATGTAGTATGTCTTTATATTGTTGTTACCTACTCACTGCCCACATCGACTCGTTCAGTAAATGTTAGCAGTGCCAAAACTGAACATTGTTGATCTGAAGTCCAGAGTTAGCTGAGGTATACCATGCCTATTGCTTTGTATTTCAGGAATTACATTATAGGGGAAGGCAACTTTTTTCCTGGGTTCCAGTGTATCTCAAGCCATTCTTCCTGCTATCCTTGGCAACACTGGTTGTTCTAAATTCATTTTGCCAGACATATAACAAGGACTGTGGTTACATTGTGCATACAAGTATTGTATGCACAAGTCATTCAAATGCAGTTTATGTCACCCAAACACTAAGTAGCATATTCATGTCAGAGAAGCAGTGGCATATGTAAGAGAACAATCTGAAGAACACATTTTTATAGAGCACTAAAATTAACCAATGAATAACATTTTAGTTAAAGCAGTGGAAAACAGTTTACAGTACATTATAGGGTACCTTACACTGCTCTGAATTTTTTCCAGAGATGTACAGACATAATAAGTAACTGGCAGCATATATTCATAAATGTATTAATTCTACACTCAGACTGACGCTGTTGATACCCTGCAGTTGTCTTTTACCTGGAGGAGCTGGGGCTGGAGGAAGAACTGGTCAAGAATTTTCTCATTTCTTCTCTGCAGTGTACTAATCAAGAAGGGAAGACCAGTGCAACATCTGTGGAGCTCGATTGCTGCACTTAACAAATGGTTTGCTCTAAATTAATTTAAAACAAGAAACACTACTGCTGCTTTCAAACCTCTCAGTCGTCCAGTCCTCCACCGTTCTGTTACTCTGTGCGTTGACTCTCTCTAATGCTGCTGCAACCACATTGAAAAAAGTAAACACAAACAGAACAGACTCTCAGAAAGAGTACACCCCCCCCTCGAGCCCTCAACAGAATTCCAACAGTCTGGCAGTCTGCTCACGAAGCTGACGTCATCGCCAGCACCCCTGCATGTGATTATGTCAGCAAAACATTTGCCAAAAAAAAAAAAAATTTGAAAACAAACCTGGGAAATTTGGGAATTAAAATGGCCACTCAGGAATTCGTGGCAGCCCATTATTTTGACCTCAAAACAGGTAAAAATACAGAGGAATTCAGTATTTTTGAGAGGTATGGTGAGTACACAACTTCTTTATCCGACGTCAATTTTCATTAATTCCTCAACAGTTGGGAGAGTGTCACCAGCTACCTAAATCCTCGGGGTGGACTCTAAGGAAGGATATTCCTGAGCAAAATTGAGCCAAGGGCTGCTCTTCCTCTCGATAACAGATCCAACTTGTAAGGAGTAAAAAAAGGTATGAGGACTGGCCCCAATTGCAGCTGCACATATGTCATCTATAGAAGCCCTAGAAAGAAACACTGAAGTAGAAGCCATGGACCAAGTTGAATGGGCTCTTAAATGTTATGGTAAGGACAGACCCAACTTATTGTAGACAAATGATACACAATCCATCAGCCATCTGGCTAAAGTTACTTTGCAATTGATTTACCCAATTTATAGAGTCTGCAAAGGAGACAAATAATTAATCTGTCTTTCTAATTTTTTTGTTTTGTGCAAGTAGAAATGTAATTGTATATGAACGTCTAGTAAGTGCAACATGTATTCACTTCTGTTTGCAAACTGAGGAAAGAAAAAAAAGAAGTTATGTACTCACCATAAAGTTCCATCCGAGTAGTTGTTCTTCATTTGTCTTCAACCTGTGGGTTCCTGGATCAGTATTGGATCTGACTCAGCCACATATCCAGCATCTGATCCAAGCTCAAACCTCCTCCCTTACCCATAACAATTCTGTCTCCTTCCTCCCTTCAGATAGAGTTTGCTGCCTAATCTAGTACCATCACCCAACCCAACAGAGACTTATCCGTATAAGAAAGCAACACAAGGATAAGAGGCACCTTACGGTGACCACCTCCATAATACATATGAAGTAACCACTGTTCACACAAGGCCAAGGGAAGGATGGTTGAAGACAAATGAACTACTCAGATGGAACGTTATGGTGAGTACTTAACTTCTTTATCTGAAGTGGCGGTCTTCAACTTGTGGGACAGAGTCCCCAGCTACCAAACACCTGGGATGCCCTCATGGAAGGATATTCTAGAGCGTGAGATGAAGGTATGGGATGAGGACCAAGTGGCTGTAGAACAAACATCATCTAATGAAACTCTGGACCAAAAAGCTGCTGACCTGGTGGAATGTGCTTTCACCTGACTTGGCTGGGAAATCCCCCTGGCTGAATAAGCCCGAATGATACATTGAGAAATCCAATGGGCAATGGTAATGTTAGAGACTGGTTTCCCTAAAAAGGGTTTGGAGTAAGAAATAGAGAGTTGGTTAGATTTATAAAAGGTTCTTGCATTTTTGCAAGTAGCGTAACTGTCTGTGCACATCTAGCAAATGCAATTTGTATTCTCCCTTGTTTTGAAAATTTGGAAAGAAGACCGGGAGGTTGATTACCTGATTAATGTTGGCCTCTGAAGCTACTTTAGGTAGAAAAGATGGACTAATATGCAAAGAAACCCTGTCCTTGTGAAAAATCATATAAGGTGCTTTGATCGATAGAGTTTGAAGTTCCGAAACTCTGCTGGCAGAAGTATTGGCAACCAGAAAGGCAGTCTTCTAGGACAGAAATTGCATATCTACAGAAGTTGCAGGTTCTAAAGGAGGTGAAACTAAGGCTTGACGTATTAGGGTAAGATCCCACAGTGGTGTAGGATCTTTACCAGGGGTCAAAGAAGAACTGTACCTTTGAGGAAGGCCTTACAAAGCTTTGAAGATAAGGAAGCCATATTATCTCTGACATGATAATTAGAAATTGCGGCAAGTTGAACTTTTACTGTACAGAAACTGGCACCTTGATGAAAAAAATCCCAATAAAAATTCCAACACAGCAGAAACTGGAGTCATTAAAGGATCTAATGCATGCTGAGAGGCCCATAAAGAGAAATGTTTCCATTTCTGGTGGAAGACTTATCCGCCACTAGAATTTTTTGACGGGAGAGGATAAGAGTCCTGACTATCATGGGAACTGGAGCAACCAAGCAGTGAGCTTTAGACTTGCAGGTTTTGATGGGGAATCCCTGAGGGATGAGACATGAGATCTGGAACTGGATACACTGTTCATGGTGGAGCAACCAGATGAGTCCTGAGAGAGGGAAACCAGACCTGGCGAGGCCAGAATGAGGATAACTAAGCTCCCCAGCCTGTGAGCTTTCTGAAGAAATTTTGATATTAAGGGAAGAGGAGAATAAGCGACCAGGTGGCTAATCTTGAATCAGAATGTCTCTGGGGGCTTCCCCCCCGAGGTCAGAGTGAAGAACTCACTGCATTTCGCTTTGGAAGGAGGCAAACAGATCGCAGCAAGGCTGACCCCGCTCGTGAAAGATCTGTTCCGCTACTGAAGGATTCAGAGACCACTCGTGAGGCATCAGAATAGATCTAAGTCTATCCGCTAGAATGTTGGACCTCCCCGGAATGTACACTGCCACCAGAAAATGGCCGGTGGAGATCGCCCATTCCCATACTTTCATGGCCTTACAGCATAGCAGAAAATATCTGGTTCCCTGTTTGTTGATGTACCAGACCTACACATTTTCTGTCTGGATAGCAATCCTTCCTAAAGGAATATGGGCATGAAGAGCCTGCAACGTTAAGAGCACCGCCCTCATCTCTAGGATGCTGATATGCAGATTGGTCTTGTAGGAGGACCATGTGCCTTGAACCGTCCTTCCTGAGCAGTGCCCCCCCCCCAACCCAGCTGGGAGGCGTCCATAGTCTCCATGGGCATGGGAAAAGGTGGGAGAAAGGGACGTCTCCAAACCAGGTCCGAGGAAAGGATCCACCACCGAAGAGAGCCCCTGCACACTCGAGAGATTCGGACAGGGTGAGTCAATGGAAGACCTAACAGGGACCATTGTAATGCAAGTGTCGACGAAAGGATCCGCATGTGAAGACGTGCCAAGGGCAAGAGATTGATCATGTCCACGATGGACACTAGTGCCCTTAATACTACTTCCGCTGTTGGGGACAGAGTTTGAAAAATGCAAAGTATATGTAGCTTCAGACTGCGTATACTGTCTGGAGTAAAACAAACACACTGGTTTGAATAGTGTCTAATCATACCCCAATGAAGTCCAATGTTTGGACAGGGGGTCAGAGAAGAATTGTTGAGAATGATGGTGATGCCTAACCTTTGAGCAAGAAGAAGAAAGTAATCCCTCGCTTGACAAAGTTGATGACTGGAAGGGGCAGTGAGGAGCCAACCGTCCAGGTAGGGATATACTTGAATGCCTTGGAGTCTCAGGCGAGCCACTACTACTAACATCACTTTGGTAAGCACCCTGGGAGCTGTGGTGAGACCAAAGTGGAGCGCTCTGAACTGATAATGACTGCTCTGAACTGATAATGACTGCCTCCTAGCCAGAAGTGAAGAAACCTCAGAGAATCTGTCCATCTTGACAGGATAGTACGCATCCTGGAGGTTGATCGAGCACATCCAATCATTCCCCTGCAAAAAAGGCAGGATAGACTGAAGGGTGACCATCCGGAAGGTGGATGGATCCAGAATTGGTCTTGGGTTCCCCCGTCTTCTTTGGCACTGAAAAGAACCTGGAATAAATGCCTAATCTGGACTGGTCTTGGGGGATGTGTTGGATGACGCGTTTTTCTAGCAGCTTTGCAATTTCTAATGCTGCATCCACCCTGTGCATGGGTGGAATGTCCAGGAGGTGTTTTGGCTGTGGAGGCTGGCTCGAGGAATGGGACTGAAAAGCCTCTGGATATAATTTGCAACACCCAACAATCTTTTGTGATTGACTCCCACTCCATTAGATGTAGCGATAGACGGACCCCAACTGCCTCCAGAGATGAGCAGTCAGGCAAACCTTCGGTCCGAGAAAGGTTCTAGAGACCTATAATTTCTTGGACCTTCTCTGCCACTAGGGCGACGTCTATCATATCCACCTCTGCCCATGGGGGAAGGGGAGTCCTGAGTGTCTCAGGAAAAGTCTGAGATTTCCGGAACCACATCTTCTTGGTCCCTTGCTGATTCCTAGAAAACGATCGCTGAGGGGCAGAGAAGCGGATCCCAATGGCAGAGTCTTCCTGTCCTTCACACTCTGAACTAGTGTCTAATGTACTGACTTTCCAAACAGGGAGGAACCGTCGTACAGGGCATTGGTGAATGACATCTAAACAGGTTCCAAAAAATGACAAAGCTGGAGCCAGGCGTGTCGCCTGATGGCAACGCCTGTACCAGCTGCTCTAGCAGCTCCCTCAGTAGCATGGGAGAAAAGATGCATAGAAGTGTTCGCGACTGACTTTAGAGTGGCCATAAAAGTGGAAGACGTCTTCTTGTCTTCCGCCGACATGGACTCGGGGGCCGACTTAGCGATCTCCTTTACTAGGTCTCGCTGCAGCCGAATCACATGTGCCATGTAATTCAGTGCTCGTACACAAAACGTCACTGAAGTATACAGCTGCTTCCCAAAACGCACCATCGTCTTTGACTCTTGGTCCAGAGGATGAAACGTAGAGCTCTGCTGAGTGAGCTCTTTCCAAGTGGCAGCTGCCACCACCATAGCATCAACCGGGGACCCCTTATTCTAGTGTGACCTATTTGAAAGGGGGCTCAAAACTTTATACGGGCATTTGGGGATGGGTTCCACCGTGTCAGTTTCCTTCCCCACCCAAGATGTTATCAGGTCTACTAAAGCATCTGTGGGAGGGGACACCCAGGAAGTAGAGGGTCTTGGCCAAATGCCTTGAGAAACACAGATTCGTCTGAGGTAGGTTGACGGCCAGACTACCCCCTTGCTGGAGGAGTTCCATAATGTCTACAAAGCAGACATCCTCGGGGGGGGGGTTTGACCAGGGGGGGATCTTCCCCGTCCTCCAAATCAGCGTCTTCAGTGAGAGACTCCAGTGGGGAGTTTAAGTGCCTACCTTTGCATGTACGTTTGTGAAGGATCTCCTCAATGGGGATATATGGGGAGAATTCACAAACATCTTGCTGCTCCCAAGTGGAAGCTTCCTGAGGCAAAGGGGCGGCAGGCTGTCCCTGAGATGGCAGGATGGCCAGAACCATACCAGACACAGAGCGAGTCCGAGGATGAGATGGTCAAAGGTCTCATGGAAATAGACAGAAACCTCTCCACCACATCAAAAGTCAAAGGGGGGCGGACCTCCTGAGAAAGGCCCATAGGAGCCATAGTCCGCTGACCTGACGGGGGAGTCAGCGCCGAGCCTCCAGGTGCAGAGATACCGACAGGAAGACTGCCCTCTGACACACTCGCAGCAGACACCAACCACTCGGATCCAATGCCAAGGCTACAGCTCAGAGAGCTTGTCAGATCCGACCTGCTCAAGTTCATAGCCAGTGTTGAGGTACAAGGTACTGCTGGTGCCAACCCCTTGACAAAGAGGGTCCTCAGATCCAAGGGCTCCAAAACTGAAGGCCGAATCAGTGGAGTAATCGGGGTGAAAGGGCTGTGTGCTCCCCACTCCAGAGTGAGAGGGGGCAGGCAAGACTCCTATCTGTATCTGAGTGCAGATGAACTTATGCATCATCCTGTCCATCTCCGCTTCATTAAGGCTCCAGGTGGAGCAGGAGGGGCAGGCGACGGACACGGGCCTGGAGGAGTGGTGAGGAGAAGCCTGAGCCGGCGACCAGATTCAGGGCTCCCCCAGTCTTGGGGAGAACCAAGGAGAATGGAGCCAGGAAGACTCCAGTCTCAGAGTCAACCTCACTTTAGGTGGGGGGCCGGAGGCAGCCAAGCAATCCTGGGATTGTTTCCCTGGCCTATCTTTTTTGGCAGATTTATCCCTATCCCCGGGCCTCTTGGCAGGAGTTTAAGTCCCAGAGGCCGGTGAGGCGGCAGGAGTAGTAGCCATCTTGGCAGGAGTTTAAGTCCCAGAGGCCGGTGAGGCAGCAGGAGCAGTAGCCAGGGGCACATGGACTTGAGACCCGAAGAGGAAAGAAGGCCCTTGAGTATCAATTTGTCCCACCTCTCCTTAAGTGCCCTGGGAATAAACCAGCACAGATAGAACAGGAGGTCTGGAGATGAGCTGCCCCAAAGCACACTATGCACAAGAGTGTGGCCATCAGATGGGGAGAGCTTATGGCCACACACTGTACACTTTCTGAAACCTGGCTTGGGAGTGTCAGACATACCCCTTGCAGGCCCAGCACACTCACAAACACTCAAACCACGCACTTAAGGAAAAGAGGGGAGAGCATTTTTTTGAACCAATGGAAACGTGGGGGAGGGGAGGAGATAGAAAGTAGAGAAGAGAGAAAGAGAGAGAAAGAAAAGAGAAGATTTAATCCCAAAAAACACACTTTCTATGCTGAGAGCTCAAATCATGATGCGGACATTACAGGGAGGAAACAAGATTTGAAGGGAGGAAGTAGACAGGGGCATTGTGGGTAAAGGGAGGAGCTTAGATCAGATGCTGGATATGCGGCAGAGTTGGATCCGGGATCCCATAGGCTGAAGACCAATTAAGACAGCTACTTCAGATCTGTTAGATTAATGGACTGGTTGATGTTGGATTCTGATACCACCTTAGGAAGGAAAGAAGAATTGGTTTGTAATTGTACTCTATCCCTATGAAAAAGCAAGTAGGGAGGTTTAGAAGACCATGCTTGAAGTTCTGACATTCTTCTAGGAGAGGCAATAGCCACCAGAAAAATAGTTTTCCAGGTCAGAAACCTAATATTACAATTTGCTGCTGGTTCAAATGGGGAATGGATCAAGGCCTGCAGTTCATAGGTTGGTACTAGGCCATCGGCCCTAGGGCCTATACTAGCATAGCCTAACCATAACAATTCCCTGGCTATTTCTTTCCACAGTATTTACTTCCCTGACCCCTGTCTAGCAGGGCGAATGACGTGATCCCCGGGGTGAATTTCCTATCTTCCATCCACATTTAAGTCCCACAGGGGAATTGGATATTTATAAGGAGGTCTCAAAAGAAGGGTACCTTTCAAGATGGCCTTACAAAGTTTAAATGAAGCCATGGTGGATTTCTTAAATCCAATAGATGGTTAACTGAATTCTAATGGTTGAAGAGTTAGCTCCCTTGTGGAAAATTGTAGCCAAAAACTCAAGGATGCTTTGTACAGGGGCTGAAAAGGGGTCAGTATGTTTCTGATGTGCCCAAAACACAAACCTTTTTCATTTACTTCTGTAATGTTTTCTTGTATAAGCTTTATGAGAAGATAAAAGTATATGATGGACAGGGGATGAGAGCACATGTTGTCTTGGTTGTTAAAGAAAGTGGAAAAAACATGCCATCAGCTTTAGGTTTGAGATATCCAGATGAATCATGCCTGTTGGGTGAGACAGGAGGGGTGGAATTGGATCCAGCATCTAAGGTGAGTAAATTATATGAGGCTAAAGAAAGGGGAACCAAATCTGTCAAGGCCAGTAAGGTGCAATGAGGATGACTTTAGTGTTCAGCTGGAAAGCTTTCTGCAGAAATTTGGGGATCAAGTTGAACTTTGTCTGTAGAAAAAGTGGCACCTTGATGAAAAATACCTGATAAAATTCCAACACAGCAGAAACTAGAGCCATGAAAGGATCTAATGCACGCTGAGAGGCACATATAGAGAAACGTTTCCATTTACTGGAGTACACTTTTCTAGTGGAAGACTTATGAGCTGCCACTAGAATTCTTTTGATGGGAGAGGATAATCCGGGTGTCCTGACTATCATGGGAACTGGAGCAGCTAAGCTGTGAGCTTTAGAATGTCCATGTCTGGATGAGGAATCCTTGAGGGATGAGAAATGAGATGCAGAAATGGATCCAATGTCTGTGGTGGAGCAACCAGATGAGACCACAGAGAGGGAAACCAGACTTGGTGAGGCCAGAATGGGGCAATGAGGATAACTAAGTTACCCAGCCTGCGAACTTTCTGAATAAAATTTGATATTAAGGGAAGAGGAGGATATGCATACAGAAGACCGGGGGGGGGGGGGGGCTAAGCATAAATCAGATGGTCTCTGGGGGCTTCCCCCTGAGGGAGGTTCAGAGTGAAGAACTGGCTGCATTTCACATTGGAAGGAGAGGCAACTAGATTGCAGCAAGGCTGATCCCACTTGTGTTCCACTACTGAAGGATTCAGAGACCACTTGCGAGGCATCACAATAGATCTGCTGAGTCTATCCGCTAGAATGTTGGACCTCCCCGGAATGTGCATTGCCACGCCGGTGGAGATCACCCATTCCCACACTCTCATAGCCTCACAGCTTAGGGATAAGATCTGGTTCCCCGTTTATTGATGTACCAGACCACCGACATATAGTCTGGTCTGTCTAGCAAGCCTACTAAAAGAAGACTGGAATGGAGAGCCTGCAACACTAAGACACCTCCCTAATCTCCAGGACTCTGATATGCAGATTAGTCTTGTAGGGGGACCATGTGCCTTGAATTGTCCTCCTCGAGTAGTGGCCTACCGCACCCAGGAGACATCCATAGTCACCTTAGTCATGGGAAAAGGTGGGAGAAAGGGCCATCCCCAAACCAGGTCTGAGGAAAGAATCCACCAGCGAAGAGAGTCCCTGCACACTTGAGAGATTAGGACAGGATGAATTAACGGAAGATCCAACAGGGACCACTGTACCGCAAGTGTCCACTGAAGGATCCGAATGTGAAGATGTGCCAAGGGCAAAGACTGATCATGGCTGTGATGGACCCCAATGCCCTTAACACTATTTCCGCTGTTGGGGACAGAGTTTGAAAAATGCAAAGCATGTGTAGCTTCAGACTGCGTATTCTGTCTGGAGTAAAACACTTTGGCTTGAATTGTGTCTAATCATGCTCCAATGAAGTCTAATGTTTGGACAGGGGTCAGAAAAGATTTGTTTGAGATTGATGGCGATGCCTAACCTCTGAGCTAGAAGAAGAAAGGAACCTTCGCTTGACAAAGTTGATGCCTGGAAGGGACAGCGAGGAGCCAATAGTCCAGGTAGGGAAAATACCTGAATGCCCTGGAGTGTCAGGTGAGCCGCTACAACTAACATCACTTTGGTAAACACCCTGGGGGATGTGGTGAGACTAAAGGGGAGCACTCTCAACTGACTGCCTCCAAGCCGGAAGTGGAGAAACTTCTGAGAGAATCTGTCCATCTTGATAGGATAGTATGCATTCTGGAGGTCGATTGAGCACATCCAATCGTTCCCCTGCAAAAAAGGCAGGATAGACTGAAGGGTGACCATCCGGAATTTCGTCTTGGCCACTGACAGGTTCAATGTGGATAGATCCAGAATTGGTCTTGGGTCCCCAGTATTCTTTGGCACTAAAAAGAACCTGGAAATAAATACCTAATCCGGACTGGTCTTGGGGGAGGTGTTGTGTGTGGGTGGAATGTCCAGGAGGTGTTTCGGCAGTGGAGGTGACTTAAGGAATGGGACTGAATAGCCTCTGGATATAATTTACAACACCAAACGATCTTTTGTGATGGATTCCCACTCCATCAGGTGTAGCGATAGATGCCCCCCCGACTGCTCCAGAGACGAGCAGTCGGGCAACCCTTCAGGGCTGCTGCGTGGGTCTGTCCGAGAAAGGTTCTCAAGACCCATAATTTCTTGGACCCCCTCTGTCTCTAGGGTGATGTCTATCATATCCCCCTCTGCCCCTGGGGTAAGGTGAGTCCTGAGTGTCTCAGGAAAAGTCTGAGATTTCCGGAACCACATCTTCTTGGTCCCTCGTTGAATCCTAGACTAGGATTGTTGAGGGGGGCAGAGAAGCTGATCTCAATGGCAGAGTCTTCCCGTCCTTCTCACTCTGAACTAAAGTCCCACGTTCCAACTTTCAAAATAGGGAGGAACTGTTGTCCAGGGCATTGGTGACTGACATCTTAAAAGGTATCGAAGTGACAGAGTCGGAGCCAGGCGTGTCTCCTTATGGCAATGCCTATACAAGCTGCTCTAGCGCCTCCCAAGGTAGCATGGGAGAGGAGATGCACAGAAGTGTTTGCAATCAACTTTAGAGTGGCAATAGGAGCACAAAATGTCTTCTTGTCCTCCGGCGACATGGACTGAAGGGTAGACTTGGCTATTTCCTTCAGTAGGTCTCGCTGCAGCCGAATCACATGTGGCATGTAATTCAGCACTCATGCAGAAAAAGACGCTGAAGCATACAACCACTTCCCGAAACAGTCCATCGCCCTTGACTCTCAGTCTGGAGGATGAACCGTAGAGCTCTCCTGAGCGAGCTCTTTCTTAGTGGCAGTTGCCACCACCATAGCATCAACCGGGGACCCCTTATTCCAGTGTGACCTATTTGAAGAGGGACTCAAAACTTCATCCAGGCATTTGGGGATGGGCTCCACCATGTCTGTTTCCTTCCACGCCCAAGATGTTATCAGGTCCACTAAAGGATCTGTGAAAGGAGACACCCAGGAAGTAGAGGGTCTTGCGCAAATGCCTCGAAGAACACAGATTCATCCAAGGTAGGTTACTGAGCAGACCAACCCCCTCGCTGGCAGAGGAGTTCCATAATGTTGCCAAAGGTTACATGTCCTTGTGGGGTAACTGGGGAGGACCTTCCCAGTTCTCCAAATCAGTGTCTTCAGTGAGAGACTCCAGTGGGGAGTCTAAATGCCTCCTTTTGCACGTACGTTTGCGAGGGATCTGCTCCCAAGCGGAAGCTTCCTGAGGCAAAGCAGCGGCAGGCTGTCCCGGAGATGGCAAGATGGCCAGAACCATGCCAGAAACAGAGGGAGTCGGGGTGGAGTCAGAGGACAAGATGGTCAAGGGTCTCATTGACATTGAGAGAACCCTCTCCACCACATCAAAAGTTTACGGGGAAAGGACCATTAGAGCCATCATCCTCTGACCCGATGGGGGAGTCAGTGCCAAGCCTCGAGGCACCAAGACAATGACAGGAAGGCTGCACTTTGACACACTTGCAGCAGACACCAACCACTCGGATCCGATGGCAAGGCTACGGCTCTGAGAGCTTGTCGGACCCAACCTGCTTAAGGTCGTAGCCGGCGTCTAGGTACAAGGTACTGTCGGCGTTGACCCCTTGACACTGTGGGTCCTCGGATACAAGGGCTCCAAACCCGAAGGCTGGATTGGAGAAGGAGTAATCTGGGTGAAAAAGTGCTGTGTGCTCCCCGTTCTGGAGGGAGAGTTGGCAGGCAAGATTCGCATCTTTATTTGAGTATGGATGAACTTCCGCATCATCCTATCCATCTCTGCTTCATTAAGGCTCCAGGTGCAGCGGGAGGAGGAGGCGATGGACACCGGCCTGGAGGGGAGGTGAGGAGAAGCCTGAGCCGGTGTAGAATATGAACGGCTAAAGCATGTGCTTAAGGAAATTGAGTATGTGACAATCTGCTTGCATTAAGATGGACTTTGTACTGTGAACTCGGAGTAAACTGTGAATAGTGGAAAAGAACTTAAAAACAAGAGCCTGCTTGAAAGCAGGAAATGTGCGTTATATGGAAGTGCATCCGATTTTCTTCTTCTGCCTAGATATGTAGTAATGTGAACTGCTTTAAGCCTACGGGTAAGCCACTGATTGGTTAATTGTCTCTTGTACTAATTTAATTGGTCTAGTTTATATTTTCGTACTGTCAGCAGTATTACCAGCATATAAACTTATGCATTCCTTTGTTCGGGGAGTATCCCTGGTACTTTCCATGAGGCTCCCACACGTGTGTAATAAATACCACTGAAAGAGAGGAAGAATTGTCTTGTCTTCATTTAAGGTAAAATGCTAAATGCAACACTGGCAACCAGATTCGGAGGGACTTCAGTCTCAGTCAACCTCACTTCAGGTGGGGGGCCGGCCAGAGTCAAGCGATCTGGGGAAAGCCTCCTTGGCCTATCTTTTTGGTGGATCTGACCCTATCCCCGAGCCGTTTGGTGGGAGTTTAGTCCCAGAAGCCGGGGACACAGGGGACTTGAGTCTCCGAAGAGGGAAGGCGGCCTTGGGTATTAATTTGTCTCTCCTCTCCTTAAGTGCCCTGGGATTAAACCCAGCACAGATAGAAAAATACAGTTGTGTACACGTACCATAAATGTAGATGCTAGAGTGTATTCACTGTTGCAGTCATCACATTTGGTTTGATTCCTAAAGCTGAAGAAAGGGTGGAGGCGGTCAAGAAGAGTTGGGCTGGCTAGTATTTCCTGCAGGAATGCTGTTGCAATACCTGCCCTGGATTTGGAAAATATAGGCAGGTGGTTATGCTCGGTGAAAGTGTGTACAGAACTTCAGGTAGCAGCTTCTAGGTTGTCCCTGGTAGGGACTCCCCTGAGGAATGCTGTAGAGGTAGAAGTTGCTCCAGAGGAATGTCTTCCTACCTCCTGACGGGTTGGTTTCCCAAGGTGCTTGTAGCAGAAATGGATGCAGTGTGCTATCCATTTGGAGACCGATTGTTTTGAAATGGCCTTGCCCTCTGCCCCTGGTGTAAAAGCTGACTAGTAAATGGCCAGATTTTCTGAAGGGCTTAGTCCTATCAAGGTAGAATCTGAACAATCTGTGCATGTCCAAGGAGTGCAGGATCCTTTCCCCTTTATTTTGAGGATTAGGGAAGAAGGTTGGCAAATGAATAGATTGGTTGAGAGCCACAGTGGACACCACTTTAGGCATAAAGGAAGGGTTAGTCCTGAGGGAAAGCTTGTCAGCATGAAAAATAATGAAGGGTTCCACAGCCATAAGTGCTTGTAGCTCAGACACTCTTCTAACTGAAGTGATGGCCAGAAGCAAGGCTGTTTTCAAAGCAGGAATTTTAACTCTGCTGACGCTGCAGACTCAAAAGGGGGGTGGTGTGAGCTTTTCCAGTACAAAGTTAAGGTCCCAAGCAGGGGTGGGTGCTCTCCTTGATGACCTTAAGTTGTTTGCCCCTCTCAGGAACTGTTTGATAATACGGTGAGAGAAAAGAGGTGGCTCAGAGTTGTAATGAACCGAGATGGCAGAGGCATGGATCTTAATGGAGGAGAAGGATAGGCTTCTGTGGAGTAGGTCTGCTAGGTAATCCAGGATTATAGGTAAGGAGGGCAGTATTGTGTCCTCTCCTTTAGAATGAATCCAGGAACAATACCTTTTTCACTTATCAGCATAGGATTTCCTTGCACTGGGTCTTCTGGCTTTCAAGAATGATGTCCAGTACCTGCTTGCGTAGGCTGGTCACTGGGGGAGAATATAAGGAATAAGCCAGGCTTGCAAGATTCATGGTTTGCAGTTGAGGATGCAAGATCTGTCCGCCCTGCTGAGTGAGGAGGGTTGGGATCTGGGGTAGGTGACAGGGTGGTACCGGTGACGGGCTGCACATTAATGGGTACCAGTGCTGGCATGGCCAGTCTGGGGCAATCAGGATTGTTCTTGGTTTATCCTGTCTTATTTTGAGCAATATTCTTCAGAGAAGAGGCAGAGGGGGGAATGCATAGATTGAGAGGTTTTCCCACTGGAAGGATAGGGCATCCACTTTCCAGGCCCTGCTGCGAGATGTCCTGGAGCAGAATTTGCTGAGCTGGTGATTGCAGGGGGAGGCAAAGAGGTCCACCTCTGGGGTCCCCCTTTTCTGTATTAGAATACTGAAGGTGCTGGGATCTAATTGCCACTCATGTGGATCTAGATGTCTGCTTAAGTTGCCTGCCAGACAGTTTTGTTTGCCTGGCAGGAATTGAGCTTACAGATGAATCTGCATGTCCAAGGTCGTGCTCCACAGGGCCATGGCTAGCCTCCAGAGTGGGTAAGTGTGTGCTCCCCCATCCTTGTTGATGTACCACATAACTGAGGTGTTGTCTGTTTTTATCAGCAGGGATCCTGGTGAGAGTTGGGACCTGAAAACTGTCAAGAGCATGCTGAATAGCTAGCATCTCTTTTTGGATGATGTGCAGATGGGATTGACTTGGGCTCCAGTGGCCCTGAATGCACTTGTCCAGGTGTGCCCCCCAAGCATAGTCTGATGCATCTGTGGTTAGGGTCTGGGTGGTGAGGGGTTGAGTAAAGGGACATTTCCTTGTTGTGGTTGTATGCTGCTGCCCACCAAAGAAACTCCGCCCTTAAACAAGGTATGATGGGTATGACTGTTTCCAGGTCCTGAGAATGTTGGCACCAAAGACTTTTTAAGTACCACTGAAGTTTCCTCACATGCAGTGTGGCATATGGAATTACTATGATACAAGAGGCCATGAACCCTAGGGCCTTGCAGGATTTTCCTTGCGGATAGCTGGGTTCTGGCGGCTGAGTGAAGTAGCCTGTCAGATAGGCTTGTTTTTCTGTAGTAAGGAATGCCATCTGGGATGTGTGTCCAAGCTTGCTCCCAGGAATACAATCTTTTGACTGGGGACTAGTTTTGATTTCTTTTCATTGATTGTGTACCCCAGGGAGGATAGAAGGTTCTTTACAAACGTTAGGTGCTGCAACAGCTATTCCTGACTGTCTGCCTGAATCAGGCAATTGTCCAAGTACAGGTAAATTTGAATTTTTCTCTGTCTGCAATAAGCAATGGCTGGAGCTAAGCATTTTGTGAATACTCTGGGAGCAGTGGATAAGCCAAAGGGAAGTGCAGAGAACTGATAATGCATAGTTCCTGCCCTGAAAAGTATTTCCTGCATGAGTTCCTGACAGGGATGTGCAGATAGGCTTCTTTTAGGTCTAGGGTGGCTAGCCAGGCATCTTTGGACAGCATAGGAAGAAGTGAAGAGTAAGCATTCTGAATTTTGGTAACATCAGGAAGGTCTTTAGAGTGGAAAGATCTAGGATTGGGTGCCAAATGCCCTCTTTTCTGGGTACCAGGAAAAGTCTGGAATAGAACTCTTGACCTATCTGTTCTGCTGGAACAGGCTGAATTGCCCTTATGGAGAGCAGGGACAGAATTTGGTTTTGTGCCTCTGCCCACCGGTTTGGAGGAAAGTCTGGCAACCCTTTTGGGGTTGGCAGGGAGTGGAAGTAAAATTTGTACCCCTGGAATACAATATTAAGGAACCATTGGTCTTTGGTGATGAGGTCCAGTTTTATGCATGCTGGGCAAAAGTTTTCCTTCTAGGGGCACAAGCAGGTGGGCAGAGGTGAGGAGAGATATAGCGAAGTCATTGTGAATTCTTTCCGTAAGGAGGTGGCTTAGCACTCCCTGCTTTTGAAGTGGAGGCATTCCATTGTTTAGATCTCTGCAAACCCAGAGACTGGAGTCTGGGGGGGGGGGGGGTCTGTTTCCCCTGGGTCTAGTTTGAGATGGCCTTGAGAGGGCTGGAAAGGACCAATGTTTCAAGGGGCAATGCCTACTGAATCTAGGAGGCTGCACTTGCAAGAAATCTTTGACTGTCTGCATAGATTTAGCCTTTTCTTCCATCTTTTTTAGAACCTCTTTTGCTTTGGTGCCAAACAGATTGCCCTTGTTCAAAGGAGCGTCTAGTAATTTTGATTTGACATGGTCTGGCAAGGTCTGCTCCTTAGGCCAAGCATGCTTTCTCAGTACAGAACCGGTGACTGCTGCCCTGAAAGATGCTCTAGGGCATTAAAACCATATTGCAAAGTATGCTTGCTGACTTGGCTGGCAGAATGCATAAGCTCTTGTAATTCTTTATTTTCTGCACAGTCTGTAAAGGTAGCTAAGTTCCATAATATGTTGCTGGTATTTCAACATGTGAAACTGGCAAATTCAATGCCCTAATTGTGAGAGTTGCAGAGGTGTGCACTTTTTTAACCCATCTGCCTAAAGCTCTGGAATCCCTGTCCGAAGGAGTGGGATTCTTAGCTGTAGTTGCTTTTAAACCTTTAGGCCTCTGGGAAATGAGCTCTAGGTCAACAGTAGGATTTTTGAAAATAAATTTGTGAGTCAGGGACTCTGTAGTACCTGTCTGGTTTTCTTGGAGCAGGGGGTAAAGTATCAGGAGTTGGACCGGATTCCATAAAAACATTATCCACAACATCCAGAACTGGAGGTATTTCTAAAGGTCTATGTTGTGGCAAATCTAGAAATTCTCTGAGTCTCTTTTTGGACTGAGGATAGTCTTGGCATTCCCAGTGGAAATACTCTCAAAGTATGTAGGGTTTCACCAAAAGAAAAATCCTCTGAAGGGGTAGCAGAGGGAATGGATTCCTCTGCATCTGAATCCTCATAAGCAGATAAAGGCATAGCTTCATATTCAGAAACCTCAGAGTCGTCGAAATCCTGGTCTGTTAAAGCTGCTGGGGACAGGTCTCATTCTCTTATTTGGAGAAGGCTGGCTTCCCCTAATCAGCATAATCAGGTCTTTTGCCATTTTAAGCATTTGATGTTGTGGCAAGGAAACGGGTGTTTTGAGTTTGGGTCGTCGTTATTTTTAGGCATAGCTTGAGCTCTTGGCCTTAGAAACTCAGTAGTTTTAGACAGAACTGAAGACGCGAAAGAAGTCGGTTTGTGTTGAGAATCAGTAGTGCAAAGACCTTCGTCAGAAGCCGGTGCTTGCACAGCTGCTCCGGACCCATCCAAGGTAGAGACATCCGCAGGCTCCATAGTCAAAGAGTCTCACAGCATACCAGACTCAGAATGGGTCTTGCTAGCAGCCTGCAAATCCATCAAAGAGGGCATCAGGGGCTGCGAAAGCACCTCACTGAGTACCGGCGAACTGGTGACTAGCTTAACGGAAGTACCGTTGGCAGTTTTGGACCTGTATGGTCTGTCTCTGTCGTTATCCTTACATTTTTTTCGGAAGATCGGTAGTTGGATGGTTTACCAAAGCCATTTCGGAATACAGAGATCGAGAGCGAAAGTATTTAACGAAAGAGCCCGACGACGAATAGTTCGGGTGATGAACAAAGCACAAAACTGACAGCGAGGTATGTCGTGGTCTGGGCCTAAACAGGTGAGGCAGTAGGAATGGAAATCTCGGTGTGGTATTGCTTTCCACAGGCGAGACAATTGTTAACTTTTTCTGACATTGGTTAGAGGAAGAAAAAAGGATCTCCAGTGGGGTACTTGGCTTTAGAAGACTTCAGGATGATTCAATTTGGAAACGAAAACTCAGGTAGCAGCCGACCGGCACTCGTGCGAACTGCATCTGCTTCAGGCTCCTTGATAAGAAAGACTGATGTAATGGCGTCGGCTGCCTGTTTATATACCCCTGACAACCTAACGTCAGTCCTGGAGTGACAGCAACTGACGTAGAAATACAAAGTCTCTGGTATTCAGGCCGACAGGGCTACCTGCAGGCAGATAACCCAAGTGTGATGACTGCAACAGTGAAACACGAAAGCTGCCCCTACACACACTATGCAGAGAGTGTGGCCATCTTCTGGGGAAAGCTTATGGCCACACACTGTACACTTTCTGAAACCTGGCTTGGGAGTGTCAGACATATCCCATGCAGGCAGAGCACACTCACAAACACAAAAAGCATACACGCAAGGAAAAGGAGAGAGAGAGAATTTTTTTTTTTTTAACCAATGGAAACACGGGGGGGGGGTAGAAAGTAGAGAAGACAGACAAAAGAGAAGATTTAATCCCAAAAAACACACTTATCACAACTTTCTATGTTAAGAGCTCAAATCACGATGCGGACATTACAGGTTGCAAATGAGATCTGAAGAGAGGCTGGAAACCGGAGCATTATGGTTAAGGGGAGGAGCTTTGAGCCTGGATCAGATGCTGGATATGTGCCCAAGTCGGATCAGATACGGATCTCGGAACCCACAGGTTGAAGACCAAATGAAGACAACTACTTCAGATCTGGTAGATTAATGGACTGGTTGATGTTAGATTCTGACACCACTTTAGGAAGAAAAGAAGAATTGGTTTGTAATTGTACTCTATCCCTATGAAAAAAGCAAGCAGGGAGGTTTAGAAGACCATGCTTGAAGTTCTGAAATTCTTCTATGAGACGTGATGGCCACCAGAAAAAGAGTCTTCCAGGTCAGAAACTTAATATCACATTTTGCTGCTGGTTCAAATGGAGAATGGATCAAGGCCTGCAGTACCACATTTAAGTCCCATAGGGGAGTTGGATCTTTATAAGGAAGTTTCAAAAGAAGGGTATCTTTCAAGACGGCCTTACAAAGTTTAAATGAAGCCAAGGTGGATTTCTTAAATCCAATACGAAACTTAGAGATGGCTGTTGACTGAATTCTAATAGTCGAAGAGCTAGCTCCCTTGTGGAAAAATTGTAGCCAAAAACTCAAGGATACTTTGTACAGGGGCTGAAAAGGGGTCAGTATGTTTCTGATGTGCCCAAAACACAAACCTTTTCCATTTACTTCTGTAAAGTTTTCTTGCAGAAGCTTTATGAGAAGATAAAAGTATATGATGGACAGGGGACGAGAGCACAGGTTATCTGGTTGTTAAAGAAGTGGAGAAACCATGCTGTCAGCTAGCTTTAGGTTTGAGATATCCAGATGAATCATGCCTGTTGGGTGTGACAGATCTGGAATTGGATTCAGAATCTAAGGTGGGTAAATTAGATGAGGCCAAAGAAAGGGGAACCAAATCTGTCAAGGCCAGCAAGGTGAAATGAGGATAACTTTGCTATTTAACTGGAAAGCTTTCTGCAGAAATTTTGGGATCAAGGCAGTCAGGGGATAAACATAGGGGAGACGGGGGCCAATCATGCAGCACAGCATCTCTTGGGGATTCCTCCATAGGGGTGATAAAGACAAAGAAGATGCTGCACTTGTTTAGGGAAGATGCAAAGAGATCGTAGCAAGGCTGGCCTCACTGGCATAAAATTATTTCTCACCTTTATGATGACAGACCAGTCATCAGGTAATATAATGGTCCTGCTCAATTTGTCTGCTATCATGCTGTACTTCCCCAAAATGTGCACTGGTATCAGAAACTGGTTTGATGAGATCACCCATTGCAACACTCTGAGGGCTTCTCCACACAAGGGTTAAGACCTGGTTCCTCCTTGCTTGTTGATATACCACACTACTGACATAATGTCTGTCTGTAACGCAAATGTCCCAAAAGGGAGAGTGCCCTGGAAAGCCTGCACTGCTCTCATTTCCAGGACATTGATATGCATGTTAGCATCTTTGGGGGACCAAGTGCCATGGACTGTCTTTCCCATGAAGTGACCCACACCCAATCCGGGATGCATCTGTGGCACTATGGCCGTGGGCTGAGGAAGGATGAAAGGATGGCCTTGTAGAACTTGACCTGATCAAATCCACCACCAAAGGTATCTCTTGCATGCCTGAGTGATTCTTATTTGGGCAGACATGCTGGTAAAGAATTACCATTGTGTTGCTAACATCCACTGAACAATTCTCATGTGAAATCTTGCTAGAGGAACTAGGACTATCGCCATCGACACTGATCCCAAGACTTGTAGAATCAATCAGGCTTAGATTGTGGTACTATGAATTATTCTTCTTTCCTGGAATTTGACAGTTTGTAGTCTTGAGAGAGGAAGAGAAGCTGTCAGACACCATGTTGAAAAATGCTCCTATGAATGCCAAAGTCTGAGATTGTTATAACTGAGATTTGCTGTAATTTATGGCTATCCCCAGATTGGAGCAAGTCTGCAGTACCTGATCTCATGCTCTTATCAGTAGATGCCTGGTCAGGGCATCATTAAGCCAGTTGTCCAAGCATGGAAACACTCAATCCCTGCAGTCTGAAGTGAGCTGCTACCACTGCCATGCATTGGGTGAACACACCCTGGAGGCTGTGGTGAGGCCAAAGGGCAGTACTCTGAACTGGTAATGACAGTCTCCCAGCCGGAAGCATAACTACTTTCTGGATTGTCTGTTCATTTTTATGTGATAGTATGCATCATGAAAGTCTATCAAGCACATCCAGCTGTTCCTGCACAAGAAGGGCAGAACGGACTGAACAGTGACCGTCTGAAACTTTGTGTCAAACTCATTTGTTCAAGTTGCTGAGATCCAAAAAAAGGCTCCAGTTCTTGTTTTCTTTATATTCTAACTGGGGTGGGACCTCTTGGATGACTCTTTCTAGATGCTTTTGTATTTCTAGTGCTGCAGCTTTCTTCTGGACTGGGTGGAACATCAGGAAATTTGTGTACACACACAGTTGAAAGGGAATTATAGAACTTCTGTACATAATTCTCTGCACCCATTTTTCTTTTGTGATGTCTAGCCAGGCTCTCTGGTGCAGGGATAAATGGCCCCCAATTGCCTCCAGATGGGGACAATCTGGCCTCCTTTCAGGACAGCTGGTAGGATCCCATCAGAGAAACTCTATATCCTTGACTTTTGCGGGCCTCCTCTGCCACATGGGCAGCATCTTCCATTTAAGTCCCCCCTGGCTCTTGGGGAACTATCTCCACATGGATCTTGGAAAAGACACTGGGACGTCTTGATCCACATTTTTTGTCCTTGTTGGTTTCTGTAGAAGGTCCTTTGAGGGGTCAAAAAACACACTCCCACTTCATAGAGGGTCTTTCCATCTTGCTCACACCTGGAGTGTGCGTCCTTTACCTTATGGCCAAACAATCAACTGCCATCAAAGGGTACACTGATGGAGGACTTGAAGTTCTCTGCAAAATCACACAAGCACATCATGGCATGCCTCCTGATGGAAATGGCTGAAACCGTTGCCCTTCTGGTACCTTCAGCTGCACGAGAAATAACCCTCATGGATAAATTAGAAATAGACTGCAGAGTAGCCAAATGCGAGGCCACATAAGTCTGAGTCTCAGCAGTAGTGGTCCCAGGAAGGGACTTTGACAGTCCCTTTGTAGTCTCGTAAAGTGTGCCAGGTATTTCAGCGACCTGAGGGTAAAAGTTGCAAAAGAATACACATGCTTCCCATATCTGTCAAACACCCTATACACCCTGTTAGGGGATGGACAGCGGAACTCTGCTCAGCAAATTCCTTCTTGATGGTCGCTGCCAATGACCATAGCATCTACGGGCACTTGCCTTGCTCCAAAATTCCCTTCCTACAGGTGAATCCAGAATCGGATCTGGTCTTTCGGGGATTGGCTCAACTGTATCGGGCCTCTTTCCACACCTGCCTAGAGATCAAGTCAATGAACTCAGTAGCAGGCAGTGTTACCCAGGAGATAGACGGGACATCCCCAAAGACCTCCAGGAATATGGATTCCTCTGGAGAATGGTTGCTGATGAGCCAACCACCCCTCTGCTTAAAGATCTCAAAGATGTCTCCAAAACGGACATTTTTGGGTGATCTTGGGGACACTTCCACTTCATCGAAATCAGCATCTTCTATGATTGACTCCTGAGGGGAGTCTAAGTGCTTCCCCTTGTACTTCCTCTTCCTAGTGACTTCCTCGGTGGGATACACAATTGAAGTATCGGGAGAGAGAAAAATTTCCTGCTAGGTAACCTGCAGCCTTTGGGCTGGCTGTCCTTGTGGCGTAGAATGATGGAGCTCAAGGCAAAGAGAGACATAGGATCCACAGGAAAGATCCAAGGGGGTGAAGGAAGCTAACAAAGTTAATGGAGTCAAGAAGCTGTGCTTCCTCTCTATCAACTCCATTTGTCCTGAAGGCAGACCACTCGAGGATGAAGTCAGAGCTGAGCTGCCCAATGCCGTGGTTCTGTGGGGAAGAGATGTTCTGAAAACTTCAAAGTCAACTCTAATACCCCAAAACCGACAAAAACACTTCGGCTCAGTGTCATCGACCTCCAAAAACATCAGAGCCAGTACACTCAGGACATCTTCAGAGCAGAAGATACCAACATCTTCAGATCAGGTCCAGACTGATGCAGAAGGCTCATTCAGGGGCTCCGAAATGATAGATTAAATTAGGGAAGGAGCCGGCATTGGTGGAGTAGTAGATAAAAGGCTTCCTGACCCAAAGTGATGGGGAGCTGGAAAAACGCCCATCTGTATCTGTGTCGAGAGAAATTTCCTCATCTTTCTGTCCACATCAGCCTCAGTCAGACTTCTGGAACACTGACAAGAAGCCATCAATGGAGACCTAGAGTATCAACATGATTTAGGTTAAGGGGAAGTGTAGTTGAGAGGAGTTGTGGTATTGTATGAGGAAGTCGGGAGTGTCAGAGAAGTATGTAAGAGTGGTACAAGATATGTATGAGGGTAGTGTGACAGCAGTGAGGTCTGCGGTGGGAGTGACGGATGCGTTTAAGGTGAAGGTGGGATTACATCAAGGATCAGCTCTGAGCCCTTTCTTATTTGCAATGGTGATGGACAGGTTGACAGACGAGACATTGTGATCTGTAGTGAGAGTAGGGAACAGGTGGAGGAGACCCTGGAGAGGTGGAGATATGCTCTAGAGAGAAGAGGAATGAAGGTCAGCAGGACTAAGACAGAATATGTGTGTGTGAATGAGAGGAAGGATAGAGGAATGGTGAAGATGCAGGGAGTAGAGATGGCAAAGGTGAATGAGTTTAAGTACTTGGGATCAACAGTTCAGAGTAATGGTGAGTGTGGAAGAGAGGTGAAGATGAGAGTACAGGCAGGATGGAGTGGGTGGAGAAGAGTGTCAGGAGTAATTTGTGACAGACTTGCATCAATAAGAGTGAAAGGGAAGGTCTACAAGAAGGTAGTGAGACCAGCTATGTTATACGGGTTGGAGACAGTGGCATTGACAAAAAGGCAGGAGTCAGAGCTTGACGTGGCAGAGTTGAAGATGTTAAGATTTGCACTGGGTGTGACGAGGATGGACAGGATTAGGAATAAGTATATTAGAGGGTCAGCCCAGGTTGGAAGGTTTGGAGACAAAGCCAGAGAGGCAAGATTACGTTGGTTTGGACATGTGCTGAGGAGGGATGCAGAGTATATTGGGAAAAAGATGCTAAGGATGAAGCTGCCAGGTAACAGGAAATTAGGAAGGCCTAAGATAAGGTTTATGGATGTGGTGAGACAGGATATGCAGGTGGTTGGTGTGACAGAGCAAGATGCAGAGGACAGGAGGAAATGGAAACAGTTCATCTGCTGTGGCGACCCCTAACGGGAGCAGCCGAAAGTAGTAGTAGTCTAGAGGTTACCGGGTCCAAAGATGGGGAATACATTGTCCTAGGCAAAGGCCTCTGATCGGAAGAGTTAGGATACAAGGGAGTCTTTGTTAACTCTGACATTGGGTGATGAGGATCAGTTTTGAGATCCAACCTATGCTTTTTCTTTAATGGATATATGATATGGTAGGATCCAAAGAGGGCAGTGACGATCCCGAAGGCCTTGAAGACTTGGATGGAGGCTCCTTTGTCTTGAGTTTCGGTGACCGAGCCCCAGAAATACCTTCTGGAAAGGATGAGGGAAGTAATCCTCCAGAATGAATTTTTCCTTTTCACAACAGCTCGTGGTTTAAAAGCTTTGGAGATGGAAGAGTCTATCTGAAGATGGTCTGGGCTCAAACAGTAAATGCACAAAATGTAAGCATCTGACAGAGGGCACTTGTGCCCAATTTTCTGGTGGTACTTAAAGCCAGAAGGGTCTTTTTCAAAGATTTTGAAAACAGAAATAAGAGTAGAAGAAACAATTATTTTTTTTTTAAACTATTAAAGACTGAGCTATAGAAAAAATTACCAACAATGGTAATTCAAGCTACACCAAGAACAAGAACAGTGTAAGGAGGAAAGAAAAGGAACATAAACTATGTTAAAATAGACTACACCAAAGACATGTAAAAAGGGAGGATTTATAAACATAAAAACTGTAAAAATTTAAAGTGAGCAAAAAAGGAGAAATCTCAAACACTCAAGAGCTCAAGGCAACCTCATGGCAAATGAGATCTGAGGTATGCTGAGGATGATGCATTATGGGAGGAGCATGAGAGCTTTTTGATGGCAGTGAGCTAAAATAACAGCAGAGTCAGATCAGAGGGTCGGAACCAAACCCAATTGTTGAGGAATGAATGAAAACTGACAACAAAGGATCATCTCCTTTCGATTAAGTAAACATGTTTTGCTGAAATAACTCCTATGAAGCATGTAAAAATTCCAAAACAGCTCAGGTGCTCGCCTCTGTGCTGTCTGCAATCTTGGATCCCTGGAACACTGTTCTTTCTGCCACCACTGCGCTAGGACTGGAACAAACACTCTCAAGTAGGGATACTTGTGTGTGTGTGTGTGTGTGTGTGTGTGTGTGTGTGTGTGTGTGTGTGTGTGTATGTATGTAAATATATACATACATATATATATATATATATATATATATATATATATATATATAAAATACATACACAAAAAACATTTACAAAATATTTACACGTACAAATATATGTGCGTGTGTGTATACATAGAGAGACACACACACACACCAATCTGTTTACATAATCATTCTAAAATTTTCATGCCTGTTAGACCCCTACTCCTACCATCGGAAATTACAATATTGTTGCTAAATCCATTTCTTATTAAACATGATTTCACTTATTTCAATGCAACATTCTTTACTTCTGTTCTCATAATAGTCATAATCATATCTATGTTTATTTTATCCATTTCTATATTCTCAAAAAAATCTACTTTACATAGTTTCCCCATAACTTTTTTACTTTTCAAAAGCATGTGCTCCTTGGTTTCTTCTTCTTGACGACAATGTAACATTCTATCACATTTCTTTTTATGTCATATTTTATTTTACGGGCAATTTATCTATTAACAGTGTCCACAAAAAACCTTGACATTCTACTTGATTACATAATTTTCTTCATATTTTTATAGTTTTAACTTTTTCATCTGTTACATTTTCCCATGGTTTTACACAGTAATGTTTTATCATTAAATTCTTATACCATACTCTGTTTCTATATCACCTTTTATTTTACACAAAAATATTTTTCTTGGTAATATTTTATTTCCTCATTTATACACTTTCTATTTTTTTACCAGACCCCACAATTTATCATTATTATTTTACATTGTTGACCGGGCTAGTCTAACTGGATATATGTCCATTTTCAGTAGAGGCCCAGGGAGAAAAGCTCCAAAGACATGATACAATTTAAAGTACAAACAATACACAATCATCAGATATTATAATAAAAAAAAAAAATAGCAATTATCATAGTAAAAAAAAGTAATCGACAATGGTAATGTGCAGTACAACCTAGAGGATTTAAAAGGATGTACACTGAGGTTAAGAGTCAAAAACAGTATGAATTGAGTGTATGGAAACATAGTACGGGTTAGGTCAGAAATAGAGAAAAGGAAGTTGGAAGTGTAGTGATGATACAATGGATTTGCTTAACAAAAGGTATGTAAAGAGGATATCAATAATGTAAAAAAAAGGTAGATAAGAAAAAATATAGTAAGATGGAAGATGTAACAGAGGACAGTAAGGACTAGAAAGGTAAGTTGAGTTTGTAGAGGTATAGGACTAGTCAGGTTTGGCACAGGGGCATAGCCAATATGATTTGAGGTAAAGTTTAAGTCTGTTTTTAAAGAGAGATAAAGAGGTGAGTGAGGTGAGGTCATTAGGGAGAAGATTCCAGGATTTGCCTACAGTATTAGAGAAGATAGAATCCCCAGCTCGGTTATTAGGTTTAGAGGTGCATAAAGAAGTTTGTGTGATGAACGTAAGGATGCCAAATTTTTATAGGGGGTGATGAGGCTAGTTAAACTTGGAGTGCTGGTAGGTTTATAGAGAATGTTGTGGGCAATGGTTAGTTGGTGAAATTTAATCAGGTGCTGAAGTTCTAACCATCCTAGCTGGTTTAAGTTTATACAATGGTGGGTTCAAAATGGGTTGCCTATAGTGAATCTTGCATTATTATTACAGGACATTTCTAGTTTGCAGAGATTATTCTTGGAGAGATTAGTAAAAATGGATGAGACAAAGAAGTGTAGAGATCAAATGAGTGTGAGCGATAGTAGTTTTAGCAGTAGGAGAAAGGAAGCGTTTAATCCTATAGAGAGTGCCAATTTTTTTGTTGACAGTCTTTATAGTATTGTTGATATGGATGTCGAAGTGCAGATTATTGTCGATGGTGACACCTAGTAGTTTGGTGGTGAAGTCTGGAGGTATTATTGTGCCATTGGTAGATGTCACAGAGAAATGTAGAAGAGAGGACTTGTGTATGAGTGAAGAGGAGGAGTTTGGTTTTCTTTGGGTTCAAAAGAAGGCAACGTTGTGTGAACCATTGTTCAACTATGTTGAATATTTTTTAGGTGAGAGAGTGAAGGTCATGGGAGGATGTACCTGAGCATAATAATGTGGAGTCGTCAGCATATTGTATGCAAGTGGCTTGTGGGATAGCTAGATGAAGGTCATTAATAAATACAGAGAAAAGAAGAGGTCCAAGTATGGACCCTTGAGGGACACCTAACGTAACACGTAGATGGGTGGATAAAGAGTTTGTCAAGGTAGGATTGGAACCATTTTATGGAAATGGGCCTAATGACAGAGACTTAAGTATGTGAATGAGAATCTGGTGATTTACCCATGTCAAATGCTTTAAACAGGTCGATAAATAGAGCAGAAGAAAGCTTATTCAGGTTTCGGTGCCTGTTAATGTAGTCAGTAAAGGAAAGGAGGGCAGAGGTAGTACTGTGCGAAGGGCTGAATCCATGTTGACAGTTGGAAAGTAGATGGTTTTCGATTAAGTGGTGGAGTAGTTGTTTATGGATACATTTTTTCATAATTTTAGCTAAAGGTGAAAGAAGGGCAATGGGGCGATAGTTTGATAGCTCAGTGGAATGTCCACCTTTATGTAGGGGGATTATATGGGAGACTTTCCATAGTGTGGGGATGTAACCTTCAGTAATAGTTGTGTTGATCAGTATGGAAATAGGATAGGCAACAGCCTTATATTTATATAATTTTACTACTAATCTCTCATCCTTTTTTATTTATCCCTAAATCTCCTCCTTCTTTATTTACATACCAAACTCCTCATTTTACTGGCTTTATTCTAGAACCCCATATAAATTAAAAACATATCTGCAAAAATTCCTTTTTAAATACTGTTGGTAACAAATACAGTTGCTAAGTATGCTATTTTTTCCATCAGTACTGAATTTAGCAAATAAGCCTTTTTCTGAATTAAAATGTTTATGTTCTCCAGAAAAGACAGGTTTAATTTATTTTCTTTCTTTTTCCATTGAAGTCTTCTTACACTTTTATTCCCAAATTTTATAAAAAAAAAAAAAAAAAAAAAAAAAAAAACACAGAAATGTCATTCATTCATTGTAAAATATAGACCCTGATCTTCACTACATCACCCAAACCTCTATGTTTCTCTTTATTTAAAGCCATCTCTATCATCTCTAAACACTCATTTGTGCAAATTACTCTTTTACCAAATTTGTTTTTTGCAATTATGTCATCTGTATATGTTAACAAAAATGGAATTCGTAAGTCTTCAATTATTATATACCCTGCCTCCTTCATTTTGCAAACAGCTCTCATTTGACATCCCTGTCTTACACCACTCTTTATATGTACCTCTTGCTTATCAGCCATTTACAGGTATTTTTACTTTATTATTACTATATGTCGACATACATAATTTCCTAACTTTCTCACTAATATTAAATTCTTTCATTATTACCCATAAGATCTCATGCCAATTTTGTCAAATGCCATATTAGGGTCTCCTATCATGATTTTTATTTCGTTTTTGTTCATATCACCCATAGTTTCTCTGTCATTAACATGACAACCCTTCCCCTATATACTATATATGCTACTTTGCATTAACATTTTAGTCTCAAATCTCTTTTGTATTATTTTCAAAAAGCGCTTATAATCATGATTCAACAGTATTGGCCTCCAATTTTTAATTGCCGTCTATCTCCCTTCTTTTATATGAATTTAAGTACTCTACAACAATTTTAAAGTTTAAAATCAGAAACTGTACTCTCTGGAAGCCCTCCTCTCCCTGGAAGGCAGTGATGTCTGTGCAGTCACAGTACCTCAGCCTTGCAAAGCTGCTATGCCTTCCACACTTTCAGACTGCAAACTAAAGGTGTGATAACCGATGGAAGTGGAGTATCTATATTCATTAAAGAAAATTACACCTCTAGACTGGTTAGACAAGAAAATTCTATGGAGCTACCAAGTCCAAATTACCATGAGTAAGATCCCCCCCTTCAGGTCATCATCAATTACAGGTCCCCTTTCATGAACCAAGACCCTAGTCACAGGTGACTTTCCTTCTATTAATCAGCAAACGTATATGAACTCAAACTCACTCAGACAAAAGTTCCTGGACTTCAACTCAAATGCCCTGGAACAAATAGTGCACCACCCCACAAAGGACTCCAATATTCTAGACCTGGTCCTCACCAATATGACTGACCAATGCCATCCCTCAAGTGTAGGGCCTGCACTGGTTAAATCCGACCATAAAAATCAGTAATTTTTGAAGTAGCAATAGCTCCAGAACTCCCCAAAGGAGAAGTCAGGCTAAATAACTTTACTAAAGCTAAACCCACCTAAGGAAAGGTATAATCAACTTCCAAGCTCCAGTTTCCACAGATGGCATTGACAGCTATACCAAAGTATCCACTGATGCCCTGTAGAAACATCTACACAAATGTAGTGACAGCTGTGCCGGATACGATTAAAACAAGATCCTCAAGAAGAAACAAACCACCCTGGTGGACGTCTAGTTAATAAATTATACAAGAAGCGAAAGATGCTGCTGTCTAAAAATACAAACATGAGATCAAAGAACAGGAAGGGCATCATCCTCAGCTTAAACAAGCAAATAAGCAACTTGTAAAATCTTCAAAGAGCAACTATGAAAAGAATTTAGCAACCATAGCCAAGGATAACCATAAGGTTTTCTTCAGCTACATCCGCAACCTAAAAGGCTTGACTCAGATGTGTGCTGAACTAATTTTAGACAGCATCACACACACTGACCTTGCAGAAATTGCAAACCTGTTAGCAGGCAGAGTTGGTGAAAATGTAAGCCCCCTATCCCCCCAAGCATACCACAAACCATGTCTTCATCTCCTCCTCCTTGCATCTCTCCAAAGAGCAAGTCATCAATGCCCTTTCCATAGCTAAAAACACAGCCTCCATTGGACCAGATGGTATTCTGGGATGCATTCTTAAAGTTCTAAAACAACAGCCAGCTACTCCATTAGGCATACTATTCAACCACAGCCTGTGTACTGGCTATGTCCCCACTGAATGGAAAACATTGACTGTTATTCCATTCCACAAGGGCAGCTCGGCAACAGACGCAGGTGACTACAGATCCATAAGTTTAACCAGCCTCATCTGTAAGGCAATGGAACAAATAATCAGGTCAAACCCTGGATTCATCCCTGTTCGGTTCTGTCATGGGCAGGTCATGCCTGCTAAACCTGGTGGACTTTGAGAAAGTGAAGAGAGCCACAGGTGAGGGCAAACTCGTGCACACAGCTTATCTTGACTTGGCCAAGGTCTTCGGCACTATCTGACATTTGGGCATCACTGACAAACTAACCCAGTTGAATATCAACCCCTATATTGTCAGGTGGGATGCAAACTGGCTCACGTATCAACAATCAGTCAAAGTGGGAGACATTATCTCTACCAGCAGACCTGTCACCAGTGGAGTCTCATAAGGGTCAGTGTTAGACCCCCTCTTGTTTGACATATACTTTGAATCCCCTAGGATGTTATCCTACTTCGAAAGGGGCTTGCACAGACCAATGACTGGTGCCAAAGCCACAGTCAAACTAAATGCTAAAAAATGCATCATCATTCCCTTTGGGAAAAAATGTCCTTTGTGATTATAAGCTGAACAATAACACCTTAAGTACAAATTCAGTAGTGAGAGACCTGGGAACACAAGTTGACTGTGACCTTAACTTTTATCACCATGTGTCTACTGTGGTGAGGAAGGCATTCAAATTTGCTCACCTGATTAGCAAAGGCATCGCCTCAACGGCAAGTGGTTACAAGTCTCCTGTCCTCGTCCCTCATCAAGCCTATTATTGCATATAATGATCCCTTTGGTATGTATCATACCACACACCTGCAGCAACTTGACAGACCGCAGAGATTTCTAAATAAAAAAATTCAGGGTCTCCAGCACGTCTTATATGGATAGACCGAAGTCACTGTCACTGTACTCAGTAGTGTGCAGACTACTTAGAGGCAACTTATGTCTGGTTTACAGTGTTATCTCTGACCCAAAGTTAATGGAAATGCTGCAGTTCCGTAAGTCACATGGGATTAAACTCACCTATTCCAGGGACCTCAATCTAGCCTGCGACAAACAGGACTGGCTGGAGAGAGAGAGATGCATCTCTCAGAGGTTGCCACTCCCACTGGAATATGCTTCCAAACCATATCAATCAGAGCACCTCCATGACCATGTTTAAAGCACAACCTAAACGATTGGATGCTGGGGATTGCCCTTGCTTCTCTCCTAGACATGGGTAGTCCTTGCTAGAAAAACTATGGACATAGATGATATCTCTCATCTAGTATTATATTGGGATTTAACGGCCAGGCTTGTAAAGACCCTCGGATCAATAGCCCAGTAATATACTATGAACTTATGAAATATTTTTCTATTGCCAATCCCTTAAATCTTTCACAATTCATACCCTTACTGCACCTGGTCCTGCAGCCAAATCTGTTTTTACTTGTCCAAATACTTTATCTAGCTCACTTAAGAGAATCTCCTTTTCCAAATCTTTATCCTCTTTCCGTTAGCTGCTTTTTTTTTTACATTTCATGTTTTTACCATGTTTTTTATTGTACTGCATTATTCATAATATTTTCCAGAATTCTATTTCTCCTTTTACACTTCATTTCTCTCATTACACTATCATTTTCCTTTACTAATTTGCTTAAATAACTCAATGCTTTTTACTTGTAAAACTATCTTTGCTTATATAATAATTCTTGTATTTTTTCTTGATTTTCATATAATTCTTTTTCTGTCAAAGTACTTTCTATCTGTAAAATCTTCCAATACATTGTCACATGTTCTTTTACAGGTTGGTACTAGGCTATTGGCCCTAGGGCCTATGCAAGCCTAGCCATAACAATTCCCTGGCTATTTCTTCCCACACTATTTACTTCCCTGGACCCCTGTCTAGCAGGGTGGCCGACGTGATCCCCGAGGTGAATTTCCTTTCTCCCATCCAATCATCAAGGTTCCTTTTGAAGAGGGCCAAAGAGGCACTCTGCTTGACATGTATGGGCAGTCTATTCTGGAGTCTGGGGAGTCCCTGGGTCAGGAACCTATCCCTCTAACATGTTTTGTTTATTGTGATGACAAGGTTTAGATCCCTGGAGCGTGTGGCTCTGAGGGATTGGGATTTCTTTAAGTGTAGCATGTCCAACAGCTCTGGGTTTGACATAGCCTTGTATGTTTAGCAGAGATCGCCTCTGAGTAGACTATATGCGACAGAGTATAGCTGGAGTTTTTTAAGGAAGTCAGCATAGGGCATCTGCTTTAGGCCTGTGATTCTTTTAGTAAAGTATTTCTGGGGCCTTTCCAGTTGTTGCAGATGTTTTGAGAGGTACATACCAAATGGGGCGTTGTATTTTATAATGGGTCTAATAAGGGATGAGTAAAGTGGAACAATGACTTCCTTTTTTTCTGGATGAAAAGCCCTTAGTGATGAGGTGTGCCACACAGAAGGATTTCCTGACTGTTGTGGCGATGTGGTTATCGAAGGTGAGACCACTGTCCACCTGTGTTCCTAAGTCTCTTATCACACTTTCGGTGTGTAGTGTACTGCCACCTATAGGGTAATTCACGGGTACATGCTTTTTCCCAAAGGGGATAACAATACATTTCTTGGCACTGAGCTTGAGCCCATGGCTCTGCCACCAAGCATCTGTTTCTGTAAGGCCCTTTTGTAGAGTATCCACATCATTTGGGGATTTAATAATGGCTCCCAGTTTGCAGTCATCTGCGAACTTTGTTAGCCAGAGTCCCTTAGTGTTGACCTGTACTTCAATGAGAACAAGAGAGGTCCCAGGACTGAAGCCTGAGGTACTCCACTTGTCTGGAGCTGGATTTGGAGTTGGCTACTTTTACAGTGTGGGTTCTGTCAGTAAGCCAGTTGGCAACCCATCGAGTGATGTAGGGAATAATGCCCAGTTTAGTAAGTCTATCTATGATTCCAGAGTGGTGGATGGTGTCAAAGGCTTGGCGAGGTCCAGATAGGCTGTGTGGATCACCTTACCCTAGTCCACAGCTCTGGAGACTTGATTTGAAGAAGTCAATCAGGTTCATGAGATAAGATCGGCCTTTCAAGAACCCAAACTGGGTAGGGTCCAGTGTTTGAAGGTTGCCAATGTCTTTGTTTAAAAGTTCCATGATAATACATTCCATGGCCTTGCAGATCAGGCTCGTCACACCAATGGGGTGGTAGTTCCCTAGATCCAAGATGGATCCCCCTTTGTGGAGTGGGATAACTGTAGCTGTGCACCACTCAGTCGGCACAAAGCCTGAGGTGAGGCTATGATTAAACATGACACTTAGGTGAGGTGCCAGTTCATTTTGTACTTCATGTAATACACAGCCTGGGTCGTCATCTGGTCCCATGGATGCTGTATTCTTAGCTCTAGAGAGTGTGCTTTTTACCTGTGTGGCCGTTATTAGAGGAATTTGTCAATCTTCCAGTATTGAGATGGGCCATTTAGGGGTGAGAGGGGGGTGAAGTTGGCACTTAATTGATCTGCCAGGAAATTGGCAATATCCTTGGGATCAGTATATTTAATGCCATTCTGTTGTAGCTCAGAGCAGATCTGAGCATTGCCATTTAGATTCTTGACATAGTTATAGAATGCCTTGTGGTTGGCTTTGGAAGTTTTGGCAATTTTATTTTCATAACTAGCTTTGGAGGATTTTATGAGGGATATACTTTTCTCTCTCTACTTTATGCACATATTATACCATCCACCATTCAGAACAATTTTTATAAAATCTTCTCAAAGTAACATGATCTTTCCACAATTGTATTACTACTCTTTCCTTCTTCACTTCATGCATTTTCAATTTTTTTATTCCTTTGCCTATTTTTATACATTCTTTGTTTTTATCTCTAGCCATATTGTAAGATAATCAGAAAAAAGAAGTTATGCACTTACCATAACGTTCCATGTGAGCTGTTCATCTAACCTTCATTCTTACAAATGGGTTTGCAGCCGATCCTTCAGCTCCGAGTCGGCCGCTTTCACAAGCTTGAGGTTTGAGTAGCTTGAGATCAAGTCCCTATCCCATGATGCTCTATGCCTCACCTCAGATCTAGTTTGCTCTCCCAACATGTACAATATAGTAAAAACATGAACAGTACTCCAGCCCAAGTAAGAAATCCTATACAAAGACCCACCAGACCGCAAAAATTCGTACTCGTTCTTCAAGAAGCCTGGAGGGGGAAGGCGGGTAGGAATGTAAAAATGAAGGCGAGATGAACAACTCACTTGGAACAATAACTTCTTTATGTGAAGTTGTTCAATCTCACCGTTCATTTTTACAAATGGGTAGCGTCCCAAGCACCATTCACTTGCGTGGCTCATGGAAGTATATTCCTGAGGACAGTGGAACCAACGGAAGCCCTGTCCCTGAAGGCCTTATCTACTTTGTAATGAGTAATGAAGGTATGTGGTTTTGACCAAGTGGCTGCTGCACATATTGTGTCTAACGGCAGTCTAGCCATGTAAGCTGAAGAAGTAGAAAAAGCCCTTGTGGAGTGCGCCTTCACTTTATGTTCTAGCAGTTGATTCACGGAAGAATATGTGAATTTTATACAATCTGTTAACCATTTGGAAAGAGTGACTTTTGACACAGGCTGCCCTTTCTTGGTATCTGAATGAGAGACAAAAAGTTGTTCTGATTTGCTAAACTCTTTTGTTCTATCCAAATAAAATCTGAGTCGTCTGTGGGCATCAAGTTTATGCAACATATACCCCAACTTGTTGGAATTGTTACTGAAGAAAGTTGGGAGTTCAATAGTTTGATTTAGATTAGCCTCCGGACATATCTTTGGGAGGAAAAAGGGTTTGTCCAGAGCAACACTCTGTCAGGGTGAAAAATCAAATATGGGGATTTAATAGAGAAGGCCTGAAGTTTTGACACCCTACATGCTGATGTAATGGCCACCAAGAAGATGGTTTTCCAAGACAGGAATTTTAGTTGGCAGGAAGATGCAGGCTCAAATGGAGGAAGAATAATCCTAGATAGAACAAAATTTAGATTACAGGGAGTGAAAGGTCATCTAACTGGTGGTCTGAGATGTATGGTTCCTTTTAACAAGGCTCTACATAACCTGTGAGACATAAGATTAGAACATTCTGATCAGAGTTGAAAATTTGAAATTGCAGCTAATTGAACACGTATGGTAGAAGCCACAGCACCTTCATTAAAAAGCTTAGTCAAGAACTCTAAAATGTTAGCAACTGGGGCGACGTACGGGTCAATTTCATTTTGAGAAGCCCAGAAAGCAAACTGCTTCCATTTGCTGGCATACAACTTTCTGGTTGAAGCTTTATGAGAGGATACATGGATATGCTACACCTCAGAGGAAAAATTGTGGGACCTGGCTATGTTGGAAATCGGAGCAGCCATGCTGTCATTCTGAGGGAATGAAGTGAAGGATGAAGAGCCCCTGACGAATGTGTCAGCAGATCTGGAACTGGGTCCAGAATCCAGGGTTCCTCTAGTAGATAGAGTCGAAGGAAGGGGAACCATATCTGTTGAGGCCAATAATGAAGCTATCAGAATTACAGTCCTCCCCAAGGCTTTGGCTTTCTGCAAAAATTTTGGAATCAGGGGACTGGGTGGAAATGCATATAGAAGTCCCAGGAGCCAAACATATACGCGAGAATCCCTTGGGTTTTCCCCTGGTGGGGGATTCAGGGAAAAGTAGCTTCTGCATTTGGCAATCATGGGGGATACAAACAGGTCGCAAACAAGGCTGGCCCCATCTGTGGAAAATCATCTCAGCTACATCGTCTTTGAGGGACCACTCGTGCGGCATGAGAATGGCTCTGCTTAGTTTGTCCGCTACCACGTTGGATTTCCCCAGGATGTGCGTCAGAAAACGCCCAGTGGATATTGTCCACTGCCAGACTCAAGGCTTCTCGAGACAAGGGATAAGACTTGGTTCCCCCTTGTTTGTTGATATACCAGACTACTGACATGTTGGTCTGAAACGCAATTGTTCGAAAGTCTTGGAAGTACTGCAAGCCAAAAGTACTGCTCTCATCTCCAGGACATTGATGTGCAATTGTGACTGTCTCTGACCAGGTGCCTTGGGCTGTTCCCTGAAAAAGCTCCCCACCCCATCAGAGAAGCGTCCATGGTCACTGTGGCTGATGGTGGGGAAAGAACTGGATGACCTACTGTTACATGGTGGGTGGTCAACCACCACTGAAGATCCTTTTTGCATGCATCTGTAATCATTATCAAGAATAACATCGGAAGTTGTTGGTAAGACCACTGGGTGAAGAGTAACCATTGAAGTATTCTCATGTGCATACGCCCTAGAGGAACTGCTATGAGAGTTGCTGCCATAGTACCTAGTAGTTTCAAAACTTGAGAGGCTGGTACTTTTTTGCGTGTCAGAATGTCTGATGCCTGTTGTGGAAGTGTGACTATTCTTTCCAGTGGCAGTTTTACCATGGTGGTGGTGTCTAAATCTGCTCCAATAAAGGAGATACGCTGCAATGGTGACAACGCAGACTTGTCGAAATTTATCTTAATTCCTAACACAGATTGAGAGTCTGATCCCTGGATTGAACTAGTTGATGCCTGGAGGTGACGGTGAGGAGCCAGTCCAGGTACGGAAACACTCGGAATACTAGATACCTCAGGGGAGCCGTAACCACTGCCATACATTTGGTAAACACTCTGGGGCTGCTGTGAGACCCAAGGGTAGTGCTCGGAACTGATAATGACTGGCTCTCAGCCGGAAACGTAGGTGATCTCTGGATGATCTGGCCATTTTGATATGAAAGTATGCATCCTTGAGAACTATAGAGCACATCCAATCACTTGTTCCTAGAAACGGAAGAATCTGTTGAAGCATGACCATCCGGAACTTCTCCTTCTTTACAAAAGGGTGGAGTCTGCTGAGGTCCAAGATGGGTCTCCAGTCCCCTGTTTTCTTTGGAACTAAAAAGAATCTGGAGTAGGTTCCGGATCCTATCTGGTCTGCTGGGACTGGCTGGATGACTTATTTCCAGCAACCTTTCAATCTCTATGGTTGCTTGATCTCTGAGAATAGGTGGAACACCTGGGATTTTCTTTCGTACAGAGGGAGGTTCTGAGAATGGAATGACATATCCTCTGGTAATAATGCTTTGTACCCAAGAATCTTTTGTAATGTTTAGCCAGGCATCTGGATACAAAGACAAGCGACCCCCGGACTGCCTCCAGAGTAGGACAGTCGGGCCTCCTTTCAGGAGCGCTTGGTAGGGCTTGCCAAGGAACTGATCCCGGTCGCCCTAGTTTTGCAGACCCCCCCGCCACCTGGGTGGCATCTTCCATTATTGCCCCTCCTCTGCCCCCTGGAGGGGTTCACTACGTGTGTTCTAAAAGGCTTCTTGTGACTTGCGGAACCACATTTTTCCTCCCTTTTGCCCTCTGGAGTAAGGTCAAATAGGGATGGAAAAACGGACTCCTACGGCAGATAGAGTCTTTCCCGTTTGTTCACACCTAATGAGGGTATCCTTGACTTTAGGCCTGAAAAGAGACGAGCCATCAAATGGGGTAATTAAGAAAGACTTGAAGGCTTCCGCAAAGGAGCATAAGAGCATCTAGGAAAGTCTCCGAAAAAAGCTATTGTTGAAACCGCTACCTGAATCGTGCCATCAGCAGCATAAGAAATGAGGCGCATGGACAAGTTAACTATAGAATTAAGGGTATTCAGCTGGGATGTCACCTTATCAGGAATGCCCTTAGCCATAATACTCTGCAGAGTATCTCCAAGCTCTTTAAGGGGATCTCTCTGAAGTTGGGTAAAATGCATCAAATAGTTGAGCAACTACTTAGCAAAAGTCGTTGAACTAAAAATTTTCCCATACCTGTCCATAATCCTGGAATCTCTATTAGGAGGATGGACAGTAGACGAGGTTTCCGACATCTCTTTCTTGGTGGCAGCCGCCACCACCATGGCATCAACCGGCACTCCTTTGGTAAGAAACATTTTATCCTGTGGCGATGTAATAAACTTGTTGGGCCTCCAGGGGACAGGTTCCACAGTATCAAGTGACTCCCACACCCTTCGAGCAACTAACTCCATTAGCTCATTGAAAGGTGAAGTCACCCAGGAGGTGGAGGGTTGAGACCCAAAGGCCTTCAGAAGCACCAACTCATCATCAGTAGGGCTAACGGACTGCCAATCGCCCCTCTGTCTCAGGATTTCAAGGATATCAGCAAAAGAAATATCCTCCGAGGGGGGCCATAGGGATCCTTCTGACTACTCTAAGTCAGTGTCTGATGTGACAGACTCCTGTGGGGAGTCTAAATGCCTCCTCTTGCAAAGTTTCTTCTTGGGAACCTCATCAGCGGGAGCTTCTGGTGAGGTCTTAGTAGAACATGGGTCACCCAATGGGGCTACCCGAGGCTCTGGGTCTCGACGCTTTACAGGGACCTGTGATGCAGAGGTAGAAAACGGCACTTTCGGGGATGAGAAAGTAGGCATCTTAGAAGACATAATTCTCCTCATGGCATCGAAAGCTCCACTGCTCCGACGCGAGGAAGCAGCCGGTTCCGAAGAAGATGGCAATCTCCATGGCGCCGAAACAGTGGGCTCTGACCCAGAGGAAGGCGCCAAGCTCATGTGTGTTGAAGCTCCGAGAGGAAGGGTTGGAACCGACCCATCGGTTCGACCCCCCCCCCCCATGAGCTGACCGGAGAGTGTCAGCTCCAAGACCCCTCGAACGGCACTGAAGTAGTCTGAGTAGACGGAGCGGATTGCAGTGGAACAGGCCTCTGCTCCGACAGTTCCACAATTATCAGTTCCACCTCCTCCGGCTCTGAAAGCCTTGCTCGGCTCGGAAGAAGAGCAGACACGGTAGGTAAGGCAGTCTACGGCTCAGAAACCAGTTGGGCTGGATCCGACAACAATTTGGCTAGTGCCGGATTCTGGAGGAGCCTCTGCACCACTCAGTCCACATCCACATAGGAGAAGCTCCTCGAAGAATGAGTCAAGGGGATGGATGAAGCCACTGACTGTAAAATTGGTGATTTCAAACTTTCGGAGACCGGCTTCAATACCGGGGACCAGCTCCGAAACACAAGCTCGGTGCTTGGTTTCGAGGACTGTGGAACAGACGACGCACCTTCTCTGCAAATTTTTGGAGCAGAAGACTTCGGCTCCAAAGAAGCTTTCAAAGATTTGGATCCCTTTGAAGATTTGGAAGTCTGGTCAGCCTTGTCAAGAGATTCCTGGAATTCAGGTTTTAACAAACCTTTCTTCACTAGCTTTCTCTTGCATTCCAACAAGACCCTGCTGCTGAATGAATGACAAATGGAGCAGTCCTCCTGAAGATGGACTGCCCCCAGACAGTACACACAACTTACATGAAGATCAGTAATAGACATTTTTTCTCCGCACTTAGGACATTTCTTGAACCCTGACTTTATATATATATATATATATATATATATATATATATATAATTTGAGTTGTCTACAGTATTTTAAACCACCACCACCACATTTATCAAGCTGGTATATGTATAATTCTTTCTCTGTTTTTAACAATATTAAAATCCCAGCCAGCAGCCCATGAACCCTTTTGTTAAAGGTTTGCAATGCCCAGTGCTTCTTTACATAAAGCTTTCAAGTGCCCTTTCAAAGTCTCTTTCTACTTCTGTTCAAAATTGTACATCAACCTTCTGTTTTGGACTGCACAGTGGTGCAACGGTAGTGTTGTCGCCTCACAACAAGAGGTTCTCTGGTTCGATTCTCGGCTGGGGTGCCTTCTATGTGGAGTCTGCATGTCCTCCCTGCATTCGCGTGGGTTTCCTCCGGGTGCTCCAGTCTCCTCCCATATTACAAAATGCATTTGGAGTGTTTCTCCCCAGGCATCCGCTGAAAATTGGCTTTGTTCCAAGTTGGACTTTAACTGGTAAACAAATGTTAAATAAATTTTGTTTCCCTGTTAAATGCGTTTATCACAAAGATTCCATGGGTTAAGTCTTTTCTTCTTCATATCCTCCAAAATTTTTTTTCATCAAAAAAAAAGTCTCAAATATAATGTCAATGCTTTTACCTCATGTGCTTTTACACCCAAAGGAGCTATTAAATTGTTGCACACTTCACATCTATTTCTTTGTCTTCTTTAGTTTGAATATGTACTACTAAACTTCCATTTTCTTTGGCTTTCTTTTCTGCTACTCCACTTTCACCTTTTTATTTTCTATATTTTCTTTTCCATCTCACCACTATTCTTCAGCACTGTCTTGGCATCCTGCTTTTGTGTTTTCTCCATAATTTCTCCCCAGGAACAATCTCCTTCATTTTCTGGCTCACTCAGCATAAATCATCCTGCAACCCTCCCGACTGGAAGGTTGCAACTATACACCACTTGCTAGCTCATCTCTAAACGGGTTTCTTTAAAACATTTCCTCAAAATTCTGCACACATTATCCAGTCTTGATATGTGCTTTTCCTTCATTTCTTACACTGCTGCATCTTCTCCGCCTCTCTCTCCATCTGCCTACTTGCTTCTCCAGGCCGACTCTGCGCCTGGAACGGAAACAGCAAGTGCTCCTCCAAAATGGGTCTCACTCATAACAATGATGAGTAGGGGAAGCTCCCAGATGCCCTGGCCAAATTTCACCTTATAGTATAAATATCACCTCTGGCTGGTAACTTAGTGCAACTAACCTTGTCAACAACGGATAAATAAAATAAAAATAAAAACTAACATTTTCAGGAAAGCTTTGATTACAAAGCCAAGCAATTCTCCTCAAAAGTGATCCAGATTCAGAAGCACTAAAGGGAAAGTCAGCGGTATCATACTTTAGGATATGCTTTGTCTCATGATACGCAGTGGTAACATAAGCATTTAATTAATTCTTTACCGCAGAAGGAAGGCTAACCCATTACTTCTAGCTATTCTTAAAAGACAAAAGCAAGAATTTTTAACATTTGCACTTGACAGCTCAAAATTCAGAGTGCTGAAGTAAGACTAGATTTTCCTTACAAACATATCCAATGCTTTCCCATATTTGTAATTAGGAACTGGATTAGTATCATTAATCTTGCTCATCAGCAGCAGTGGATTTGGCTAAATTAATAACTGCTGGATCTGCCTTAGGATTACAAACATGTACTTGTAGGTCTTATTTTATATTTGCCTCTATATTTATAAATATATATATATATATATATATATATATATATATATATATATAAATATATTTATATATTTACCTTATATTGCCTTTCACATGTCTTGGGGACTGCAGGATGCCCATGATGAAGTCTTGATACAGAGGGAAAAGCATTATCTAAGGCCAGCAAAAAAGGAGGAACAGTTGCAACTTTAGGCTTCAGTAACTGTAGCAAACTGTAACTGATTTTTTTTGTGACAGGAATTTAATTCTGATCCCACTGAAACACGTCTTTTCCAGTATATGAAATGTCATTGAAAGAAATGTCTTCAGCAGGGAAATCTGAAGCAACACTGTCCTCAAAATTAGAATGCTTAGACTGTGAAGAAAGTACTGAGGTACACCCCCCCCCCCCCCCCACACACACACACACATACACATTGGCCTGTTCTTCTGACTGGAAAAATATGTCAAAAGGAAAAGGAATTCTCTTTCTCTCAGCATGTTGAGAAGATGAGGAAAAAGCAATAATTAGCTCAATAACAAATCACAGTGAATATGCCATATTCATGGAAAGAGAAGTAGGTGACAGAGTTAATGTCTGCCTATTAGGCACACTGTACCTTGCATCCAAAACTCTATCCCTGCTAAGTGAAGACCCTTCATCTGCCCCCTCCACAGACAACAAAAGTTGCTCTTCCCTTGCCTGCTAAGGAGATCCCCTACAGCTGCAGAGGACATAGCTGACCCCCAGCCTTTGGTTACTTAGAAGGCTACACCAAGAATACTATGAGAACAAGACGGGTAAGTCTGAGGAACAACTTTTGGCCACAGCAGAGTCATGCACCATCCATCCATCATCAACCCCGTTGTGTTAAGTACACTCTGTACATCTTTGTGCACATCTTTTTTGAGCTCCTTCCAGATCAGTGCTGTACATTTCTATTTACAAATTCAGGTTTCTTTTGTGTAACGTTCCTGACTATTTTCATTCTTTTGAGCTATGTCCCTAAGAAATCCACCAGCTTGCATACTCCGATACTTTTGGTGAAGAAGAGTACTGAATCGTTTGCAGCTCATACTGCAACCATCCTTTCCACTTTGTCGACACACTGCATTAGTTTAGTTTGGGTCTGAAACTGTTTTTGCCTAATTCTAAAACCAGGCCACCTTTTTTTTTGTTTTGGCTTTTGAGGTCACCTGACATATCACATTTGGATTTACTTTTGGGTTTCCCTGCTCCCACTTAAGTTCTGTCAGTCTTTTGGATAAATCAATTTCTTTACCGGTTATATTTTGCCATTTCTTTTGCTCATTTTTTGTTAGCAAACAACCTTGTAAAACTCTTGCCATTTTATTTTCATCTTTAGAAACCATCTTTTCCATAATTGCAATTAATTCTCTGTGTTTCGGACCTGCTCCTCCAGCTGTCTTAGCATGTCTGCATTCTCAGTTAATGCCCTGACTTTTCTTTGCAGAGCTGCAGAATGCTGAGAGACCGCCTCATTTATTTTCTTTTTATTGGTTAACCCTTGTTTCTTAAGCACATTTATTAAAAACTATCTCAGTTTTTTTTCTCTAATCGCTTTTTTTAATGTGCACGTGCACAATGTTCCGCCCTTCACAATTATGCACTCGAACACTCATAGAATCTTTAGAACCAGAAGTATAACTTTTAAATAAGGATTCAGTCTGCACAGCTGCACCACTGAACAACAAAGCCTCCATTTGCTACTTTCAATCTAATATTCTTCATAGGTTCATAGGTTGATACTAGGCTATCAGCCCTAGGCCCTATACAAGCCTAGCCATAACAATTCCCTGGCTATTTCTTCCCACACTATTTACTTCCCTGGACCCCTGTCTAGCAGGGCGACTGACGTGATCCCTGGGGTGAATTTCCTTTCTCCCATCAAATCGTCAAGGCTCCTTTTGAAGAGGGCCAAAGAGGCACTCTGCTTGACATGTATGGGCAATCTATTCCAGAGTCTGGGAAGTCTCTGGGTCACGAACCTATCCCTCCAGCATGTTTTGTTTATTGTGATGACAAGGTTTAGATCCCTGGAGCGTGTGACTTTGAGGGATTGGGATTTCTTTAAGTGTAGCATGTCCAACAGCTCTGGGTTTGACATGGCCTTGTATGTTAAGCAGAGATCGCCTCTGAGTAGACAATATGCAACAGAGTATAGCTTGAGTTTTTTTAAGGCGGTCAGCGTAGGGCATCTGCTTTAGGTCTGTGATTCTTTTATTGAGTTATATCGGCGGCCTTTCCAGTTGTTGCAGATGTCTTGAGAGGTACATACCAAACGGGGCATTGTATTCTATAATGGGTCTAATAAGGGATGAGTACAGGGACGCATAATAGTACTAGTAGAAGTATTCCAGATGACTTGGAGGATATGCATCCTAGTGCCAATGTACAAGAACAGAGGGGACCATCCAAAGCCGTGAGCAGTATAGAGCTATCAAACTCCTGCCACACAGCATTAAAGATAAATGAACATGGCAGTTTAGCAGAAATAAGATAGGAAATGAGCAGTTCGGACTCTAATCAGGATGCAACACAAAAGACCTGATGTTTGCAATGAGACAGAGTTGAGAAAAAGCTAGAGACAGAATTCAGCTGGGAATTTCTAGACTTGCCAGTGTCTCAACAGTGTTCAAAAAGGGGTTCCCAGTGGGAGTGGGTGTGCACCTTGGTTCAGCTTTGAACATACTGCTGTTCATAGTGATGACAGATACATTAGCAAACAGGTTGGGGAACAGATCAACAAAGGAACTGTATGCAGACGATGTGGTATTACAGGCATAATAAACAAGAATGTCAGCAAAGTACAGGAGAATGGAATGCAAAACTGAAGGCACATGAGCTGAAAGTGAGTACAGATAAGACAGACGTAATGGCAGCAAACGTGGGAACTTAAAAGAAGCTAAAAATTGAGACAGAAGGAAAAACTGTGGAACAGATTAACAGATTCAGGTATCTGGGAGGGGTAGTTGAGGAGAAGGGAAGTCTGAATGAAGAGGTCAAAGCTAGAGTCAGAGGGGCTTGCAGCCAAATGGCGCAGAATGTCATGGGTAGTGTATGACAGAATAATGCCAAAGAAGCTGAAAAGGAAGGTGTACAAAACAGAGGTATGGCAAGTACTATTGTATGGTACAAAAACTTGGGCAGGAAAGAAGAGCAGCTGAGGAAGCTAGAGGTGATGGAGATGAAGTGTCTAAGATCCGTGTTACAATGTACACTAAGGGGCGAATGAAGAATTGAGAACACAGTAGAAGCCAAAGCAACTCCAACTGCAGAGGAAGTCAAAAAGAGCAGATTACATTGGTTCAGGCACACGTGCAGAAAAGCTGAAGACAATCTGGTGAAGATATGGGACAGACAGGAAGGAGGCAAAAGAAATGAGGGCATCCAGCAAAGAGGTGGATGGATTGTATGAGAGAAGACCTGCAACAGTCAGGCGTGACTGCTGAAAAGAGGAATTGGCATTGAATCAAGACAGATGGTAGACAGATGATGACAGCTGACATGACATCCCGACATAGAGAAATGGAAAAAAGGGGGTTGATGATAATTTTAAATTGTCTTATGACTTGGTCATGTTTCACTTTATATACAAATCACATGGCTCCACAGGATCAGTTAGCCTTGAAAAAGCTCCTTGTGAGCAAAACCCAGTCTGAAGTTTATACTGTGTAGTTTCAAAGTATAGTACTAGGCTATCTGCCCTGGGGCATTTGTAAGCCTAGCCATAGTGATGTGGCTTTTGCCACCCCATGAATGGTACAAAAATTGTACAGAATAAATTTGGAATACTGTGCCTCTGTCTAGTAGTGACACAATGAAGGTCCCCTTATATAACAGAATTAGTTTACTGTGCCCCTGTCTAGTAGTGACACAGATGTGACCCCTGGGGAAAACTTACGATCTCCCATCCACTCATCAAGATTTCTCTTGAAAAGAGTCAGTGAGGGGCTCTGCCTAATACAAACTGGGATCCTGTTCCAAAGCATGGGAAGCCTCTGGGTTATGAATCTATCCCTCCAGCATGTCCTATTCATATTTGTGCCGAGGTTTAAGTCTTTAGCTCTCATGGTCCTGATGGATTTGGATTTTTTGAGGTGGAGCATGTCCATCAGATCCTGATTGGACATGGCCTTATACGTCAGGCAGAGATCACCTCTGAGCAGGCGGTATGCTACTGAATAGAGCTGAAGTTTCTTTAGTCTGGCAGAATAAGACATATGTTGGAGACCCTTGATCCTCTTGGTGAGGTACTTTTGTGGTCTCTCCAGCTGTTGCAAATGCCGGGTGAGGTACATACCAAATGGGGCATTGTACTCAATCATGGGTCTGATGAGGGAGGAATATAGGGGTACAATGATGAGGTGTGCAAGGTAGAATGTTTTTCTAACCACTTTGGCAATGTGGGTGTCAAATGAGAGGTCGGAACTTGGGTCCCTAGGTCTCTGATTACTTTTTCCGTACTCAGTGGGTTGCTGTCTATGTGATAATTTGTGGGTACTTTGTTTTTCCCAAAGGGGATGACTATACATTTTTTGGCATTTAGTTTAAGGCCGTGATTCCGGCACCAGTTGTCCGTTTCTGTGAGGCCTTTTTGTAGGATGTGTGTGTCTGCTGGTGTATCGACTATGGCGCCTAGTTTGCAGTCATCTGCGAACTTTGTCAGCCACAGCCCTCCCATGTTTGCTTTAACATCTGAGAAATAAATGCCGAACAAGAGGGGTCCCAGGACAGATCCATGAGGGACACCACTTGTGACTGGCTTTGAGTCTGACATTGCTCCAGCGATTTTAACTTTATGGGTTCTGTCCTTTAGCCAGTTTGTAACCCATCTAGTGACATAAGGGTTTACTTTAAGCTGTTGAGCTTATCTATGATGCCTGAGTGGGGTATTGTGTCGAAGGTCTTAGCCAAGTCCAGGTATGCTGTATGGACTGCTTTGCCCTCATCAATGGCTCTAGTGACTGTTTCAAAAAAGTCAACCAGGTTTAAAAGGCAGGATCTACCCTTTACAAAGCCGAACTGGGTGGGGTCAAGTGTCTGTAGGTCCCCTATGTCTCTGTTTATGAGTTCCATAATGATTCTTTCCATAGCTTTGCAGACCAGGCTGGTTAAGCTTATGGGGCGGTAGTTTCCAGGGTCTGTAGAGGCACCCCTTGTGGAGTGGGACCACTGTTGCTGTACGCCAGTGTTCAGGTACATATCCCGAAGTAAGGCTAAGGTTAAATAGCATTTTTATGTGTGGGTTTAGCTCCTCTTGGAGTTCACGTAACACGCAACCCGGGATACCGTCAGGTCCCATTGATGCTGTGTTTTTTGCTTTGTTTAGGGCGGTTCTCACTTGGACATCTGAGATGACAGGGAGATTACATTCAGCTGGGATAAGTATTTCTTCTTTTGGGGGTGAAGGAGGGGAGAAATTTGCACTGAACCTGTCAGCCAGAATATTGGCAATATCTGTGGGTTCAGTGTATTTTATGTTGTTGTGAACCAACTCTGAGCATATCTGAGGGTTTCCACCCAGGTTTCTAACATAGCTGAAGAAGGCTTTGTGGTTATCTTTAGTATCCTTAGCGATTTTTCTCTCAAAGTTGGCCTTGGATGTTTTTATGAGAGAACGTAGTTTTCTGCTAATGTTGATCAGAGATGTCTTCCCTTCATGGGATTTTGCTCTGACGTGCAGTAGCTTCCTTCTTTTGTTATACAATTTGTTTATGGCTGAAGTCCACCAGACAGGACGCTTACCTTTGGTGGAGAGGGACTTGGATTTGTTTGGGATTGCATGATCCATGCATTCTTGGAGATGTCCATAAAAAGCATTTGTGAAGGATTCGGCATTGTGGGATGTGGTATCCACTGGCACAGTGGGCTTAAAGGATACCATCTCAGTCTTAAGAAGAGTTAAGTCTGCTTTTGAGAAGTTTTTCACGGTGGTCTTTTGTGCTGGGGGTGGACGTGGGATATGTACATCCAGGGTGATTAGTTTGTGGTCAGATCTCACTAGTGAGGGGTATACTTCTGGTGTGGAGCATTTTGTCCCCATGTTTGTGATGATCAGGTCTAGTATATTATCTCCCCTAGTGGGAGAGGTGACTAGTTGTTCCAGTGCATTTGAATTTATGAATTCCAGGAACCTTTAGGCATTAAAATGAGTTTGCGTGTGTATTGAAACTGTTACAGCAGCAGCTATGGCAGTCACTTTCCACAAACATGCCTAATTATTGTCAGAACCTTAGTGCTTGGTCAAAAAGATTTTCTCCAATCCAGCTGGATTTTATGCAGTTTTATATATACACACGCGTGTGCACAGGCACACCCCTCCCACACAAATATACCGTATGCTCATATGGATTCAAGAACACAATGTATTAGCATTAGGTTGCCTTTCGCTGTAAGGACAGTGCACTAAAGCAATATCTTGATACTCTACCAAATGCATAATCATTATGAACTGCTACCTTAACTAAAGTGTACTGTTGCGTGCCCAATGTATCTTCTTTAATGATGACTTAATTTTCGGTTATACTCCTCATGTTAAAGGTAGAAGTGGTTTAGGAAAAAGAAAAATATTTGTTAGCAGAGCAGCTACTTACATTATGGTTTCACTAATAAATCACCATGCTCATTTCCAATGTAGGGTGTTGCAGCTGCGAGACGTAGCTAACACCTTGCTAGGATACATGCATCTCCTACTGCTGCATTAAGCATGAACAGCAGCAGCTTTGCACGTTCATTTATGTACTGGGCCATTGTGGACTCAGGCTTTTGTGAAGTCATGACAGAAGTTTTCAGCTTCAACAACATCTTCAAGGGACCACACTTCTTATAATCTAAAAGATCTTAAGTGACCTGTCTCACGCAGCAGTTTGCAAAATCAACAAATGGAAAACAAAAATCAGTCCAATTTGAAGACCACAGAAAGTTTCCCAGACGCATACTGGAATGCAAGGAAATAAAGTACAGTTCTAGTATTTGTAAAGAACCTCAGCAAATGTGGACCACGGTATTAGAAGTACATGAAAACATGCATGGCAATCTGTAAGTATATCAATTTTAGAATAATGCAGGTTAATGACACCTTAATTTAGCTTACCACTCCAGTCTTTTGTGCATGGTTTGCAAGGCATAAATATGACATATGTAGAGGGAAGACAGCTGTTGGAAAGGTTCTGGCCTTCTTTGTCTGCATTTTCTAGAAGGTGGATAGTTTTCTTAAGCATGGTGAAATGACTAGAGGACAAGTTTCCTGCTGATGCTTACTAATCTTTCCATCTTCACAATAAGACTTCAAGATTTCTTTGCCCACCAAGCAAAAAGTATGTGACAACAGCATACAGATTTGGGACTCTCTATACCCGGGTACATTTTCTGATAATAATTAGGCATGTTTGTGGAAAGTGACTGCCATAGCTGCTCCTGTAACAGTTTCAATACACACGCAAACAAATTTTAATGCCTAAAGACCCAGATATTCAGCATTTGATCACTGTGACTAAATCTGCACTTGATTTAGAAACTAATATATTTTAAAATATATTCCTCCATCTATAAAATACTGTGTTCAAACTAACACAGCCCAGATACTGGTCCTGTCTGCCAAAAAGTTCTAGAAGCCTAAACCTTATTACACTTGTCTATTAAAATAATTCTTGGGAAGTGCAGAGGATCTACTAGAAGACTGAATGAAAGCAGGATACCTAAACCGGTAGAGTTGTATTTCATATTGAAATAAAAATAAGCATTATCCCTAATGAACTTAAATAATAGATCAACAGACCTATCAGAAGATGGCTGACAGTAAAAAAAAAAAACACTTTCTTCCATAAATTTTGAAAGTTTTTTCAACAGAAGAGGAATTGCCCTCACATACTCAGATTCCTTTCAAAGCATGTAATTTCTCTGGGGATAAAATATTTGTCACAGAACAATTACAATTCTCGCAATAATCATGGTTCCAGTAAAACAAATATCTACTGATGGGGAGACAAGAGGACTGCATAAAAAGAACCTCATTGTCAGGATATAGTACTAAATAAAACTGAACTAGAAAGGTAAACTCCTCTTCTCCAGATTAAACAGGGAAAGGACTTCTATCTCTAAAGGCTTTCTTCAGTATCCAGCTAGGCGTCAACTGTTTGGGGTTTTAACTCCAATCTATACTAGGCCTCTGTAATGGACCAATAACATGACATTTTTGCTGATGAAGCGCTTTTTCCCTGCCAATTTATTTTCAACAACATGGGACAGAACAAAATGTGGGGAAATTACTTATGTTGAATAGTAAGAAAGAATTCCTGACAGTGGATAAATACAGGTCCCTTAAATGGTGAAACTTAGAGCTGAGCAGACTCCAACTTCTAAAATTATGTTTGAGAAATTCAATATTTGGTCCAAATTCAAAACAAATGCAGCATCTGCTTCAACTTTATTTAACAGGCACAGATGATACTGACTTCGCAATCCCTTTTCTAGCATTTGGAAAAAATGATGTGCCAGCCTCAAATGTAGCTGACAACAGCAGAGAAAAAAGTCTGATGAGGATAAAGGCGGACACTTCATTAAAGTATATGACTTTCTCCATCCTTGCTGGTTCTACCATGTATTTTCCATTAAAAAGAAACCGCAAGCTAAAACTTTCTGCTTTCTTATTTTTTTTCTGCCTGTTTAAATTTTATGCACTTCACCATTTACTAGCTAAGCTCAGGGCCTTAAAAAATAAAAGAACTAAAAATAGTCATATTTCAAAGCTATTTACCTACCATACTTCCACTTGTTAGCAAAAGCAACAATAAATGAGGAAAATTATAAGAGAAATCCACTTCACAAATAAACAAAAATGTTAAGAACCCCCCCCAAAAAAAAAGTTAAGAAAGAAAAAAAAACAGATAAACAGTAAAAACCTTTGGTACAATGGGAGATAAGTGACACTCAAAGCAGTGAGAAAACATAGCTGTGCAAGTTGAACTTACCACAGCAGATGTTCGAATGATCACTGCTTCAGTAGCCTTAACTATATGGGTTATATCCTGCCAAGATATAACAGACGGACAGCTTCTAAACCTTCATGGTACCTTCCACATACCCAAACTGTCAAGCAGTGAACTAAGACAAGTTTGAGTGAAAAGCCCTTCAGAGCTTCATGCCAGCAGAGACAGGGAGTCTGAGCCCAGAAAAGACAATGCTGGAGCAAAAAAAATAAATACCCACACCCTGGCATAAATAATGCACCAAAAAACAAGGGGGATGGAGGAAGGGAGCTGCTATTGTAGCAGTGCTCATTTCAACGTCTACTGTCATAATACGTTCAACTTCTACAACTCTGCTATGTTCATCACACCGAGTGCTGCTGCTGCAGCCTTAGCTAGATGGGTAGACTATTACAGCTAATTACATTTGGGAGGTGGAAAGTGAAGAGTCCAGGACCCCTGGAGAATGGTCCTAGCAAAGCTTGATCCGGGCCTAGAGAAGAAACCAAGCTTCTAGAGCTTTGTAGAAGTACCAATCCTTTCTTAAAAGCCATAGATGAAGCCAAAGCCCTGGTGGAGTGGGCTTTGACCCTGCTTTGAATCGATTTGTCATGGCGAAGATAGCAAAAGGAATTAGCCTTAAACAACGATAAGGAAATAGTCTGCTTTGACACAGGCTGTTCATCTTGCCTTCACAAGAAAAGAACAATTGCTCCAAAGATCGGAAAGATTCAGTTCTGACAAGATTGTACCGGAGTTGTCTGCAGACATCTGTAAGGTATGGATTATCCTTTCTCCCTCATTGCTAGGTTCAGGAAAGCAAACAGAAAATGAATAGTTTAGCTTAAAGTAAATTTGGATACCACTTTAGGCATAAAAGAATGATTAGTTATCAAATAAACCCTGCTCCTATAGAAAATGAGAAGGGTTGGCTCACCATAAGAGCTTGCAACTCTCATATCCTTCTTGCAGAGGTCAGAGCAATCAGTAAAACTGTTTGTTATGTTAAGAACATCAACTCAGCCAGATGAGCTGGTTCAAATGGAGAAAGTGTTAACTTCTCTAACACAAAATTAAGATCCCAAGGAGGAGGTTAACAGTTTCCTTGGAGGCCTCTTATGCAAAACCCATATCAAGAACATTTTGACATAAGACTCCATTGAAAAAGGAGGATCCATGGGTAGACATGCTGAAAAGGCTCATACAGGAGCCATGACAAATCCATTTTTCTCAATCTGTTGCCAATGTGAAAAAAAAAATAAAAAACAGACTTTCTGGAAGAAAAAAATGGAGTGGGATTCACAAAGTATCTTGAATAGTCACTCAAACTTGTACCACCCATGGTCTTAAGAGGTTTGAGACTTCTCTTTGGACCCCCCCCCCTGCCACCACTTCTTAAACATCTGTTTACCTCAATTTTGTTGAGCCTGTATTTTCTTTTTTTTCTAAAATTGGATGAAGCTACAGAAAATCCCTTGGAAATTTTGGAAAAGGACGGTTAACGAATCTTACAGATTCCCTGGATAAATTTGTTCCTTTCATCACACTTTGATTAGTTCTGCAGCAGAGGAGCCAAACACTAAATCTCTATCAAAAGGAGAATTTAAAATCTCATTTTTATCATCTGGGAGGTTCTGAGAATACTGCCATGCAAACTGCAAACCTCTTTAAAAACAGTACCAGTGGCCACAGTCAAGGAAGAAGTATGAGTCAAACACACACACTGCAAGCAATGAGCAGGGACCTGTGCAAAAAAAAAAAAAAAAAAGTCAAAGTACATTTTTTCCTCAGAAGTAGAAACTGCAGCTAAAACATTCCTCATACATTCACAACTTGTCAGAGGGAGCATTAACATATGAGCATGGCAATTCAAAATTATGAAAAATCAAAATCGCAGAAGTATACATTTTTTCATTTACATATCAATAATTTCCCCATCCTTATCAGAGAGAGTAGGATTGGAATTAACTAAGTGCTTAGCAGCAGTGGATGAAACAAATGCTATAGCTGCTGGGTCAGGTTTGGGAATAGTGCATAAAAGTTAAAACACTGAGAAACTTAATACAGCCTACCTACCTTTTTAGGGACAGCTGTTTGACTATCAGGACATTGCAGGCAGTACCACACATCTAAAGCAGACGGAACATTGTAGGTTCTGGAAAAACCTTCAGCAACAACTTGTAACATTTTTCTGAGGGACTAAGAAACCTTGGTGCTCTTCCACTGTAAACACTGGCACATTCTAGCAATAGTCAGAGAAAGAGGACCCCCCCCCCACACACACACACACAGGGAAAATCGGGCAATGACCTCTCCTCTGAGTCTAAATCTGAGGAGGGAAAAAACAAGAAGTTATGTACTCACCATAACGTTCGATGTATGTAGTCCATCTCGTCTCACATTCTTACCCGTGGGTTTGGAGCAGAATATTGGCTCCGACTCGGCCAAACTTTTCTAGCTCGAAGTCTTCTATTGGCTGGGCTAAGCAGGTATCCATGCTGCACTGCTCCATATCCCCAGATCTAGTTTGCTGCCAACACTCATTCATACCCCATGCATAACAACCTCCAGGTAAAGAAAAATAAGCTAAAAGTGATGGGAACTGTAAATAAAACCTAACCTCCAGATCCTCCAAGAAGGGGGAAGGTGGGAGGGTAAGTAAGAATGTGAGGCGAGATGGACTACATACATCTAACGTTATGGTGAGTACATAACTCCTTGATGTTATGTAGTCCAATCTCGCCTACATTCTTACCCGTGGGACAGCGTCCCTAGCACCTACATCCTGGGGGGCTCATAGGAAAATACTCCTGAGTACTGTGGAACCAAAGGACGACCTGCCCCTAGATACCACGTCCAACTTGTAATGAGTAACAAATGTGTGAGAAGCCCAAGTAGCTGCAGCACAAATATCATCCATAGACAATCTGGCTTGATAGGCTGTAGATGTAGAAACAGCCCGAGTAGAGTGAGCCTTGACCGGAAATGGCAGGTCTTTTCCTCCTGCGGAGTAAGAGAAAGAGATACAACTGGATATCCATCTGGATAGGGTGATTTTGGAGACATGGGACCCGATTTTGTTTTCCGAAAAGGAGACAAATAGTTGATCAGACTTGCGGATATCTTTTGTTCGGTGCAATTAGAAACATAACTGTCTGTGTACATCCAACTGATGAAATTTAAATTCTGCCTGGTTTGAAAAATGGGGAATGAATACTGGCAACTCAATAGATTGATTAAGATTAGATACGGATGCCACTTTAGGAAGAAAAGAAGGGTTTGGTCTAAGAGAAACCCTGTCATTATGAAAGATCAAGTATGGAGGTTTGATAGAAAGGGCTTGAATTTCTGAAACTCGCCTGGCTGAAGTGATTGCTATTAAAAAGGCAGTTTTCCAGGTCAAGAATTTTAAATCGCAGGTAGCTGCAGGCTCAAATGGTGGTGAAGTAAGGGCTTGTAGGACAAAATTTAGATCCCAGGGCATGATAGGTTCAGAGACCGGAGGACGAAGTAATAGAGTGCCCTTCAGGAAAGCCTTACAGAGTATGTGAGCCATCAGACTAGGCTCATTAGCAACATGAAAGTTAGAAATTGCTGCCAATTGAACTTTAATGGTAGTGGACGGAAAAGCATAAACAAAAACTCCAAGACTGAAGCAATTGGGGCTGTGTAAGGATCAATTCTCCTTGGGTATGAGCCCAAATAGAAAACCTCCTCCACTTGCTAGAATAAATCTTCCTAGTAGAGGACTTATGAGAGGAAGATAAAATATGAACTACCTCAGGTGAAAAGTGATGAAACCTAACTAATGATGGAAGTGGAGTAGCCAGGCTGTTAACCGGAGGGTCCGCAGAGAGGGGTGGAACTGTCCCGACATGTGTGTCAGTAAATCTGGTTGTGGGTCCAGAATCCAAGGAGTGTCCACAACGTAGAGTTGGAGAAAGGGAAACCAGACTTGACGAGGCCAGTGTGGAGCAATCAGAATCATTCTGCTTCCCAAGGATTGGGCTTTCTGAATCACTTTTGATAGCAAGGGAAACGGAGGGAAAGCATAAAGCAGACCGGAGGGCCAATTGTGAACTAGAGCGTCCCTGGGTGACTCCCCCTGTGGGGGGATCAGCGTGAAGTAGCTGCTGCATTTGGCATTGAGGGGGCTGGCAAAATGGTCGCAGCAAGGCTGACCCCATCTGCTGAAGATTTGTTCTGCAACTAGACTATCCAGGGACCACTCGTAAGGCATCAGAATAGCTCTGCTTAGCCTGTCCACTATCACGTTGGACTTCCCCGGAATGTGCGTTGCCACCAGAAACCGTTGGGAAGATACTGCCCACTGCCATACTCACATGGCCTCTCTGCACAGGGGTAAGATCTGGTTACCCCTGCTTGTTCAGATACCAAACCACTGACATGTTGTCCGAGTGTATTGCAATAGTCCCCAGAGGTAGAAAGCTCTGAAGTGCCTGCAATGCAAGTAGCACCGCTCTCATCTCTAGGACGTTAATATGCAGAGGTATCTCGTGATCTTGCCACGTGCCTTGGACTGTCCTGCCGAGATAATGCCCCCCCCCCAACCCCATCTGGGAGGCATCCGTGGTCACTGTGGCAACCGGGGTGGGAAGGGTTTTCCCCTGTCCAGATTGTTGGTGCAAAGCCACCAACTGAGATCCTGTTTGCATCTGTCCGTGAGCAAAATAGGGTGAGAAAGTGGAAGTTTTTGGAGAGACCATTGAGCAAAGAGGAGCCATTTAAGAAGCCTCATGTGCAATCTCGCTAGAGGGACCAACATGATTGTTGCTGCCATGGTCCCCAGGAGTTGAAGAACCCATCTTGCCTTCGCTTTCCTCAGGGGCATCAGGGCGTGCACCGGTTGCTGTAAGACTCTGATTCTTTTCTGCAGTAAAAATACTCGCATTCGGTGTCCAATTCTGCGCCTATAAAAATGACACGCTGTAAGGGCAACAAGGCAGATATTTCCCAATTTAGTGTTATGCCCAACTATTGACAGAGAGTGATGGTAGTGTCCCTGGTTTGGATTAGTACATGCTTGGTGGGAGAGGTAAAGAGCCAATCGTCCAGATATGGAAACACTTGGAATCCTTGACGTCTCAAGTGAGCTGTCACCACCGCCATACACTTGGGAACACCCTGGGGGCTGTGGTGAGACCAAAGGGCAGGGCTCGAAATTGGAAATTACTGTCTCCCAGCCAGAAGCATAGGTGACTCCTGGATGCTCTGTCCATTTTGACATGGTAGTAAGGATCCTTGAGGTCGATGGAGCACATCCATACTTCTCCCAACAATGGGAGAATCAACTGTAGTGTGACCATACGGAACATGGACTTCTGTACGTAGTTGTTCAGTTGGCTGAGATCCAATATGGGTCTCAGGACCCCTGTTCTTTTCGGCACCAAAAAGAATCTTGAGTAAGTCCCTAATCCGACTTGGTCTGAGGGGACACGCTGGATGGCTCCCTTTCCTAGCAGCTTTGAAACCTCTGAAGCTGCTTGATCCCTTTGACTGGGTGGAACGTCTGGGATTTTCCAGACTGGAGGGGGGTCTGACGAAAAGGGAATGACATAACCTCCGGAAATTATTCGTAATACCCATTGGTCCTGGGTGATGCTTTGCCAGGCTTCTGGGTATAACGATATTCGACCCCCGACTGGCTCCGGAAAAGCACAGTCGGGTATCCCATAAGGAACGATGGTAGGGAGAGCAGCGAAAGGAATCGCGGTCTCGCGAATTACGGGGGCCCGCTCTGCCTCTAGGGCGGCGTCTCCCTGAATAACCTCCCCCTCCTCTGCCTCTGGAGGGGGACTCAACTTGTGCGCCAGGAAAAAACCTCTGATTTTTTGAACCACATCTTCCCACCCCGCTGAGCCTTGGGGTAAGGCCTAGAGGGAAGGGAAAAATGGACCCGTACAGCGGACAGGGTCTTTCCCTCTTGTTTGCACCTGGTGAGGGTGTCTCACTTTGGTTCCGAACAAAGAACCACCATCAAAGGGGGCGTCAGTGAAGGAAAACTTGAAGGCCTCCGCGAAATGACAAAGGCGCAGCCAGGCTTGCCTTCTAAGGGCGACTCCTGAGCTTGCTGCCCTATTCGTTCCATCAGCTGAATATGAAATGAGCCGCATGGAGGAGTTAACGATGGAATTGAGGGTAGACACCTGGGCGTTAACCGTCTGGGCCACCGCCTCGGGAACGTTACCCGCAAGAGTATCTCCAAACTCCTTGAGGAGATCTCTCTGGAGCCGAGTAAAATGAGACAGATAGTTCAGCGACCGTAAGGTAAAGGTTGCTGACGAGAGGGTATGCTTCCGGTACTGGTCCATGGTCCTAGACTCCTTGTTAGGAGGATGGACAGAGGAAGAAGTCTCCGCTACTTCCTTCTGAGTGGCCGCTGCCACCACCATGGCATCCACAGGGACTCCTTTGGACAAAAACTCCTTACCCGGGGGAGCAGAAAGAAACTTATTGGGCCTCCTGGGTACAGGTTCCACAGATTCAGGGTTCTCCCACACCCTCCGACAAATTAAGTCCAGAAGTTCATCGAAGGGTGGGGACACCCAGGAGGCGGAGGGTTGAGCACCAAAGGCCTTCAGAAAGACCGATTCCTCTTCAGAGGGTGCTTTGGACAGCCAGTCACCTCTTTGCTTCAATATCTCCAGGATGTCAGAGAAGGAAGCATCAGAGGATGACTTGGGGGTACCCTCAGATTCCTCGAGGTCAGTATCTGAGGTGAGGGACTCATCCTGGGAGTCTATGTGCTTCCTCTTGCATGTTTTCTTTCTAGGGGGCTCCTCAGGCATGAACTCTGAAGGGCCCTCAGAAACTTGGTGACCACTCGTGGGGGGTATCCCTAGGCCTTGGTGCTCCGCTGTCTACAGATAGGTGGTGATCGGAGGCTCTCACAGGAGTGGTGGGGGACAGAATGACCGACCCGCATGATGTAGCTGACAATCTGGCCAGCGCAGTCCGCATAGCCTCAAAGGCAGCCCCCCCTCCCCCCGAGTCTGAGAACCGGCCAGCCTCAGAGACCATGACAGGAGTCGGGGTTCCTTGAGCCGAGGCACCAAATATGTCCCGAGATGTCCTCCTCGGGCCTGACTGAAGAATCCCGAGTCCCGAACCCCGTGGATGGCGCCGACGGGGTCGGAGCTGACATCTGTACCGATAGGCCCGGAGAGGCCATCGGAACCGACCTAGGAATATCACATGGAGCGGAACACTTTGGCTCCGAAGACAGAGATGCGCTCGGAGGAGGAATGATCGAAGAAGGTATCGGGACGGGCACCGGAGCCGACTGGGACGGAGCCGAAAACAACTTTGCCAAAACCGGTGACTGGAGGAGCCTCTGCACCATCCTATCAACATCCACATCTGAAAATGTCCTGGAGGATTTGGAGGACAGGGAGGGAGATTGAGATCTCCTCTCAGGTGACACTTGTCGAAGACTGGGCGATCGGCTCCGAAGAGGTTCCAATATAATTGGAGCAGACGCCGGTTCCGTCAACACCGACACTTCCTGCGGCCCCGAGGACAGTGGAGCCAAGGAGGTCGAAGCAAGTTTTGTGACTTTCTCCGGTGGCTCTGAGGAAACTGAAGGAGCCGGAGATCTCTTTTTTGACTTTGAGGACTTAGATTTAGAACTGGAAGCAGAATCCATGGCCTCTTCGAACAAGGGCTTCAAAAGTCCCTTTAAAATCAGCTTATTCTTTCTTGGAGCACCCTGGGACTAAAAGCATGGCAGAAGCTGCAGGACTCCTGCAGATGGATTGCTCCCAGGCAATAGACACAAACAGAATGTCCATCGGTGATGGACATCTTGTAACCACACTTAGAGCACTTTTTAAAACCCGAAGGTTTGTGCTCCTTGGAATCCTTGGACATATTTCAACAATGTAACCACAATTACCACAACGCTGCACAAGTCACTGTCTGACAGGAAGGACACAGACACGCAAAGCACCACAAAACGCGGGAACAAGTTTTTACACAGCACAGCACACACACACAAACCTCAGATGGAACACACACTGAGACAAAGGCTAAAAAAAACTCTAACTAAAACGGTTTTGACCACGTACACCAAGGGGAGACGGACACTAAAACCTCTAACTCAAATGGTTTTAGCGTGAACAATACAAGACAAGAGTGGAGGACTAGGTCCTCTAACTGAAACGGGCCTAGCCCGATAGAACAGCTAGCGGAATACCACAAACATTACAGAAAAACCAATACAACACCAAATAGAAATAGCTATTAAAACAGCTTTTTGTTTACAACTAGTTTTCTCAGAATAACAAGAAAAAGGGTACTGAGCCACAGCCAAGAGCGAGACCACGTCTGAACTACACGAGCGTCAAACGAGATCTGGGGATATGGAGCAGTGCAGCATGGGATACCTGCTTAGCCCAGCCAATAGAAGACTTCAAACTAGAAATGTTTGGCAGAGTCGGAGCCGATATTCGGCTCCAAACCCACGGGTAAGAATGTAGGCGAGATTGGACTACATAACATCAGCATCTGTCCTTGCATCTTCCTGTTCAGACTCAGAATCTTAAATCTCTTCATGAAAAGAGGAATCTTTTTTTTTTCCTACCAGAAGTGACTTTACAAGAAGGATCAATAGCCTGAATGAAACCCTAAAGCCATTCCCAGTAAACTACTCCCATCCAAAGAAATTTGAGGAGATGATGCATGCTTGGTTTTCAGTTTCTGTCTGATAAGATAAATAGAGTGGTCAATAATGGTAATAGCTGCTTCCAACACGGATGGGCACAGCATTCTGACACAACAAGGAAACCTTCTTTCTTCTCCCTCTTAGGTCTGACAAGAGTAGCTCTCCCTTGTCTACTGAAGGAACCCCAACCGTTGCACAGGACGTATCTAACCCCTCTGGTCCGCAGTGGCTGTGCAACAGAGGGATCCATGGTAAAAGAGGAGTGGTCTGTGGTACAAAAATGGCCACAGTTGAGGCAAACTGGAAGCCTGCTGTGGTAGCAAAAGCTATTTGCCTATTTTTTTTTTTTGTGTCTGGAAGA
>NC_056729.1:1953785629-1953840629 GCF_019279795.1 Protopterus annectens
TACATTGAACATAAAGTGCAAGCTATACAACTCCAATATACTTTGCATGGCCTAAAGCCTATAAGGTAGAAGAAAGATAGGCGTGTTTGTTGCAGTAAAGGTGTTCATTCTAGAGGCTGTACGAGTGAGTCGTATGAACTAGCATCTCACCTCTGTGTTGCTGCCCCAATAACAGAAGTCTGAATTTCATATTTTACACAAGTCACATTAATCTCACTGCTCAGAAACACAAATAAAGAAAAAGTGGAATGAAAATGAGTGTGGTGTTGAACTGGAAATAAAAATTAGATTACACACTTCATCCTTTTGCTCTTCCCCAGCTCTAACTTTTAAGTACACGAGGCACTAACCAGTTTAAATGTGTGTACAAATCAGCAAGTAGCAAAGTTTAATACAGATGCCAGACAGGACAGGACAACCTGTGCTTACATTCTGTAATGTAACACAAGTCCCAGAAGAAATGATCTTTAAAAGTAGAAAACAAATTTACTGTTAAAAGTTCTAAATCAGAAAAGCAGACAATTTTAAACAAAAATGTACTTGGCATTCAACATACTCTCAAAAAAAAAAAAAAAAAAAAAATGCGCATACAAATAGATAACATACACACATACTTGTTTTTCTCTCTCTACCTGAAGGTGCAGTGATTCTGGAACTAATTAAAATGGGTATCAGGCAAAAGCCATCCAAAGGAAAAAAAATGACTTCATTCAAAGCAGTCCTGAACACTTATTTTGAGAATTTTTTATTACTTTGTCTATTCAGAAAACCTGCATTTAACTGCACTTCTTCCACCCATGTGAAACCTAGTCTTGAATTTGCTTGTATAGAAAGCAGAACAGTCTCCGTTTTAAAAAATCTCAGGGTATACAAATAAACCCGTTATTGTTAGGACTCCATTCAGAACTCATAACCCAGGAAGACAGACGTCAGCTGTACTGCTGTAGGTATTTTAAAACTGATAGATACGAGGTAAGGGCAGCGCAGTGAAGCAGAGGCTAAGCTTCCTCGCATTATTTGTTTCTCCAGTCTGGCCCTTGTCTACACTGCCATGAATGTGGAATCAGCATATCCTTCCTTAGCCTTAGTCCATGTGGGCTTTTGGCAAGTGCTCTGATTCCCCTCACCAGCTCAAAGAAATGCTGAAGGAGGACAGATGAGACTACAAATTATCTGTTGGAGCATCTGCCATGTAAGCCTAAGTGCATGCTGCAATGGGATGAGACACCATTCAGGACTAGTTTCATTGCCTTGTGCCTGATGAGTGCAGGGATGGGCTCCCTCATGCCCCTGAAACGCATTAAGCTGGTCACTCAAGAATGAATAAATGAATAAATGAAAATGCAAAATCTTCTTACTTGATTAAAGAATGCCGTTTACTAAGTCACAGCCTTGCAGCCTGCCCATGGTTGAAACTATCAGACATGGCTACTAGGAGATTCAGACGTTTCTGTATCTTCTGGAGACACTTCTACTTTCTATTTGACTTCTGACTGCATCTAAGGGCAAGAAAAGCTTCTTCCAAAAGCATCTGAAAACAGAGCACTCTGACAAAATAATACTTTCCACTAGTGTTGTCTAACAAAATGTAGCATTCTAGCATTTGATCTGCCTCCAATGAAAAAGAAAAGAAAAAGGCTTTGGAACCTTCAAATAATGCTCATTAATTCGGAAGCATTCTTCTATTGCACGGTATCACCCCAGTGCACTGATAAATATAAGCAAGAAAAGTCATTCCTCTGAGAAGGAAAAAAAAACTAGATGCGTTCTACTCCCATTCTGACCAGCTTCCCCAGCTTGCTGTGTGGTCCTCAATGGCTTCTAATCCCTGACAGAGAGAGGGCTATAGTAAACATGCAATGTGGTGCAGAGAGATTTCTCATGCAACATCAACAATTCAAAGCCATTTGGCCATGAGATGGCAAGAAGGTAGTTTTTAATCTATCCTCCACTTGGCCTCTCACTATTTCATCAGACAATCCATCTTTACACTCAGAACTGTGACACGCCTAAAAGAAGCAGCAGCCAGAAGTACCAGATTTTTTTAAAAAAATCACTAAGATCATAACTCATTACATATGAAGAGTGCAGCAATAGATGCAATGCAGAGTTAAGCACACTTCTCTGGCAACTACCAGGAGCGCGAATTTGAAGTAGGGAAAACAGCAACCTCTATCCCTTCTAGGCAACCGGTAAATACCTTCGTTGGCAAAATGAAAGACAAATGACGAGGGGACAGATATGCAAATGAAAATTTACGCTGCACCTCAGATATGTTACTTAAACGAATAAAATGCTGATACACACTTTTGATCATGCATAGCAAAGGCAAATCCAGTCCCTACACTGAGAGGAGATTCTGCAGAAAAAAAAAAAGTAAAAACTCACTGGACAGAATATAGTGTTTCATAAAGCTGAAGAACAAGATTTTCCCAGTATGAAAGAACCTATTACACACTATACATTGATCACATGAAGAGACTCCATGATTAGCAATTCACTCAGAAATGTATAACATTTATGAAGCACTTTAAAAAGTGGGGGAAAGCAGCAGTGATTTTCAGACTACTGGACTGCACTGTGAACTATAAATTCAGCATAAGGTAAAAGTACTGGACTATTCCCGATGTAAACATATCTATCCCCAGTCAACAATAATTGCAGACTATCTTCTGTAATACTCCCTTAACTCCACCTAGCTTTTAGGTAGGGTGCACTAGCCCCGCACCTCATTAAAGAAAAGACAACTTACAGAACATGTAAACTATTATTACATTTTAAGAAAATAAATAATATTAAATTATCCTAACAACTGCATGATTTTTATAAAGAACAGTAAACTAAATGTCACCATCTGTTTCTCCTTCACAGATCAGTGGAATGCTGCACCAATAATAAGCAATTACACTATTAGTTTTAAGATAATTCAGGTTGCACTCACAAACTCAGCCCATTATGTATTTTGGGGGTAATGATGAGTCTTGACTGATGGGCTTTACCTTTCTGGATAAAGACTGAGTTTATGGTAAAAGTTACTGGGGTTAATGCTCACAGATCTTAAACCTACAGCTTTCTCAAAGGACTGAAAGCGTAAAAATTCTGAGGCTCTGTTGGTCTTTGGAAACAAAAAAAATCTCTCACTCTCGCAATCTTCAAAATGTTTAGTACAACTCATCCCTTTACCAGGCCAACATCAAATATGAGCATTCCTCTTTTCAATAAGTCTTTCAAACTGGACACTAATTCCTGAGGAAGGTTTGTTTTGGCACTGTATAGTTTGATAGGGCTCTATCCATTACCAAAATTATTTTTGTTCAAAATGTACATATCTTGAGTAACTGAGGATACTGACCTTCCATTTGCTCCAAAGCCATAAAATCTAAATTAGCCGGAAATGATGAATGCTGGGTAATCCCACCAGAGTTTATGTAATAAACTTGGTGCTTTTTAAAGAAATCAACATCCTTTCTTATCCTTTGTGGTATTTATCTTTGAAATGTGGCAGACTATCTAAACTGGTGTAAAAGGTTTTTGCTGATTTAGTATGGAGGTGCATAGTGGAGATGTAATTTATTTCAGCAAATAGTTAATTCCATTAAAAGAGATGTGCGTTTTCCTTACTTGTTACTGTATAATGTGGCAATGAACACAAAACTTAAAATGGTTAGGTACAGATAATGGGGAACTCCATTACAACTCAATGCATAAGTTAAAGCCAAAATGTAACACCCCCCCCCCCCCAAACTACCTGACAACAGATATCTCAAAGAAAACTAAACTTTTAAGTCAAAATGGTTTTATCCTTAAAGGTATTCGTGCACTTAAAGGGATGAAGAAAGAAATGCACGTTATCCTCTACCACCAAACATAAAATACATGCGCAAGTAACAACCAACACCCATTTTCTAAATGGGACCACATAAACTGTCCTCAAATCATGGAAAGACAGAGGTGCAACTTGGAAACAGCATCCTTAAAAGAATACAGGAACAAGAGAAATGGGTTATGAAAGATTCAGCAGTCTTGATTACAGAATCTTAGAACAGGAAAATAGGTCAAGCATTCCTCATGGTGATAAGGGTGCAACCAAAGGAAATGTTGGTAGGTAGCGAATCACAGAATGGATTCTCAATTGCTGAATCTGTCGATAATCCATTAGAAGGGCCTGATGATATATGATCTGAATAGGACAAAGAGTCACATTTCTCGAATTAGAAGTGGGAAGAATGAAGTCTTTCTTCTCTTAGAAATCAAAGCAACAAAAGTAAAAAAATGTATTTCCAGCTGAAGCCTATGTGGCCTGCTGCACTAATATGAAGAACTTGTATGCAAAACGTCCTTAAAAAGTGCTGCACTAATATGAAGTACTTCTACGTAAAACATGCCCAAAAAGTACATTGGAAGTACGTCCTCAGTTGTCTGGGGACCAGGAAGTGATCTTTGGAAACTCTAACATGAGTTCAGGTACGGGAGGTTTGTGTAACCACAGGTGGGGGATGCTTGTGTCCTACACAAGTTAAATGCTGACAAAAACATCTGCTCAACCAATATTTAGTCACAGGATGTCTTGATAACAGCTCTGGGAAAATACCCCAAACAGGGAGTGTAAGACACTTGACTATTTTATAGAAGTAAAAAGAAATGAAATCCTGGTCTGAACAGCTAAGGACCAACATCCAAGGAAGTAAACTCCTTTCATAATCTGAAAAAAAAAAAAAAAAAAAAAAAAACACTTTCTGGTGTTAATTTACCTACCTTAACTGGCAACAAAGCAGGTCGTCTCATCAAAGCTTTGTTTTTCAGAACCCAATATTAAGTCAATAAGGTGAGAGAGTTAAGAAGCGACTCTCAACAGCTATTACCCTGGCTAGGGTGAATCCGAACTGCAGCTGAAGGAAAACGGAAGCTCAGTTTCAGAGGCCTTGGCCTCTTGGGTCAGTGATACCACTTTGTGAACCATCCAAAGTTATTTCCATTGCATTTAATTTTTATGGGTGGTTCTGTTTTTGTTTAGGCATTTCAGAAGGATAATTTGTTTAAGCAAAACTCTTAAATAAAAGTAGAAGTAGGAAAGGCAGCAAACACTAATTTTCTGCAGTCTAGTAAAGTATGTCAATTTGTTCCCTCTCCTGACTAAGATTTTCTCATCAAAAGTAGAACAACGTCCACAGCGTTCAGTATCGCATTCTTTCTCTGAACATGAAAGATGTTTTAAATGGAAATATTTGGAGAAGGTAGTATATGACGACTGAAAATGCTTGCTGGTCAGTTTGAGATCTCATTACTATGGTCACATCTCCACAGAAGCGCATGTGCATGCGCACAAATTACTACTCCAGAGTAATGTTCAACACTCACAAGGTGAATGAGGCATAAAACAGAAATAGTGAAGTCCTGCACTCTCCTTTACTGTAGACTCCTTCCAATTGCAATGGCAGAACATGGCAGTCCCAATTCCGTAGGAATATCTGAATATCAAAAAAAAGATCAGGCCAGTAGACCTCTGGTGGATCCTCAAATTAAACACATCTTATAAGCAGCTGGAGGAACTACAGCTGGATATATAACCAAGCAAGGAAAGATGCAAACATGTACTTCAATGCAACATTAGACCAGATTGTACAAGGTATTAGATGTGTATGATTAAGAAAAAAATGCTGGGTATCAGTATGAATGTTGTTTGAATGCAGCATAAGCTCATCTGCTATGTTAACAGCTTGCACTGAAGGGGTACAGTTATTGGCTTAATCCAACAACTGTGTTAAGACAGGTTTCAACAGCTGTATATCTGCCCTTTCTATAGCCCAGCTTATGCCAAGATGTACATGGTGAACACTGCATAACTTTCTCTTTCTCTCTCTCTATGCGTGCGTGTCCGCGTGTATGCACTTTCACATGCAATTTTAGAATTAAGAGTCGGAGGAAATGTATACAGATCATACATTCATTTGACTGAAAAGGTGCTGGCCTTCACTGCCTGATTACAGAGACACCAGGAAAAAAAACAAAGTTGGCGCTACAGATAAAAGGTACACAGATAACTGTTTGGGTATCATCTTTCTCTTATCTGGACAGTATACTTGCCCCAACTTCATTCAGCAGAGACTGCAGATTGTCTGCCAAAAATATCTACTAAGCTGACATCCTGACTTGGAATGCAAATGTTTGAAGGGTTAGGTAAATTTTTAATTCCTGCTCCTAGACAATTATGAATATTTTGTATTGTGGCAAGGAATGGCTGCCTACATGCTTGCCAATATAGCACAGCAGTGTAAAGGCCCACGTGTGAAAGATAATTCTATAATTTCAAGAAATGTGGATAAACCACAGTATTTTCCTCATGAGAATTCAGTATCTGGAAACCGTAAGGATGGGGAAGACAAGAAACCAAGGGCCTTGAGAAAAGAACTTGCTATAAACTGTTTCCCTACTAAAACACAAGTTCACTAATAGTTGTACCTTGACCCAAAGGAGGTTTAGTAAGAAAAAAGTGAAGCCAAGGAAAGCTCTAAGAAATGTCTGGGTACAGGGACAGGAGACCTGACCTTTAGTAAATGACAGAGGTCATGAGATTCTGGACACAGTGCAGAGTTTTAAGAAAGTGCAGTTGTGCAAACTCTTACCATAATGGCACATCTCCTTCCCTTCATTGTTTTACTATTCATTACATTAGGGATTCCCTGCCTAGGACAGCCCGTCTTGGCTAGTATACCAAAGCCTTACATTGCTTTAAGGTACACCATAAGTTAACACATATGCTCTTCACATAGCGTAGGGCATAAAGGTGATGTCCAGACATACCATCCTCAGAAAAGAAAGTCCCAGTAGAAATGCCAGTCCAAGGAAAACCAAGCAGTAACCAGTACATCCAGAAGAGAAATGGACCAGGGAGGAGAAGGAAGGAGTGAATACTGCAACAGCGAAGGGAAGGAAATCTACTGTTATGTAAGATTTTACACAACTACAGTACTTCATTCCATGTTGCAGTATTCATTAAATTAGGGAGACTGCCAAAGCTCAGGAAGAAACTTGGGAGGAGGAAGGACCAGCAGAGCTCTCTAGGAAGCTATTAAGGATGGCCCTAGCAAAGCCAGCTCTAAGCTCTGCAAATTCCATCCAACTTGTAGTGCTTGGTAAAAGTATGCACAGAAGTCCATGTAGCTGCCTCAAGAATAGAGTTAGTATCCAAACCCTTGAAAAAAAGTACCAGACGAAGCCACAGCTCTAGCAGAATGAGCCTTTGCAGAATAAAGGCGGCTCTTATCCTGAAAAAGAACAAAAATTGCTTTTGAAATCCAAGAAGAAACAGTCTGCTTGGATACAGCTAATCCCAAGGATCTAGGATGAAAGGAAACAAAAAGCTGGTCAGATTTTCTAACAGTCTTAGTCTTATCCAAATAAAATCTGAGTTGTCCATGCAGAAATATATGCAGCACATTCTCACTAGCAGATTATGGAGAATGGAAAAAAGTGGGCAAATGCATAGACTGATTAAGAGACAACTGATTTACTGCCTTGGGCATAAAAGAAGGATTATTATGCAAGAACACCCTGTCCTTATAAAACACCAAAAAAAGATGACAAGCCATAAGGGCTTGAAGCTCAGACACCTATCTGGAAGAAGTAAGGGCTAACAAAAGAACAGACCTTCCAAGAGTAGTGTTGCAAGGAAGCTGAAGCACCAGGCTCAAAAGGAGCCCGAGTCAACTTCCCCAAAACAAAATTAATATCCCAGGGAGGAGGAACAGGCTTCCTGGGAGGTCTATTATTAAAGATGTATTTAAGAAATGGTTTCACCTCAAATCTAACAGCTAAAGGAGGAGAAAAAGGCAGACAAGCAGAGATAGCTGATAAGTGGTCTGTAACAGAAGGATAAGCCAACCCAGCACTGAGAAATTCACACAACTAAGAACCACAGGAACATCCACATGAAGTGGATCCAGGTTACGACAGGGACACCAAACAGAAACCTCTTCCATTTGGATAAGGACGATTTCCTAGTACTGGATTTTCCTGGCCTCCTGCAGGACCCTAGGTACATCCTCAGAAAAAAAGGTGTCTATGTGGAATCAAAATCCTATCACCCTCAGGGTCAGCTGACGAGCAGACAGGTGGGAATGGATGAGAGATCCCTTGTCTCGTGTGAGCAGATCCACTCAGAGAGGTAACTTGTGGTGATTGTCCTTAGCTAAATGCAGAAGAGGTGGGAACTAATGCTGTCTCGGCCAAAAGGGAGTCACCAGCAAGATTTTGGGAGTATCCTGTTGAATTTTGAACAGGACATTTGCAATGAGGGGAAGGGGAGGGAAAGAAAAAGTGAGCATCCACCTTCCATACCAGAGGACCTGGGATTTTGGCACAAAACAGAGGAATTTGTCTTTTCAGATGGGAGGCAAACAGATCTACTTGAGGAGTACTCCATTGGTGGACAATGTCCAGAAACACATCCCTGAGAATCACCCATTCCTGGGATTGAGTTAAGGACCTACTCAGAGTGTCTGCCACAGAGTTTTGACCTGAGGGAACGCAATCTGCCTGAAGAGCTGCTTGATACTGGACAGCAAGATCCCACACCAGGAGTGCAAACTGGCAAAGAAGGTACGATCTTGTTCTCCCCTGTTTGTTTATATACCACATCACATCACTGTGATGCTGTCTGTAAACACCTGCAGACGTCCCGAGAAGAAAGGAGGATGAAAAACCTGAAGAGCCAGCAGAAGGGCTCTCATCTCTGACACTGATGTGCTGTCCTATTGAAAAGTAGACCAGACCCGTTGCACCTTTAGGCAGCCAAAAGCTGCTCCCCATCTCACGTCTGAAGCATCAGTGAGCATCTCCTGAGAGGGAAGAGGTGGATGAAAGGGAAGCCCTGGATTTGGTGACAACTGCTGGATCCACCACTGGAATTCCTTCTTGAGACAAGGTAGAAGAGGAACTACAAATTCTAGGGGATGTGGATGTTGAAGCCAAACTGACTTCACAGAGCATAGGCATGGTGGATGCCATGAAACCCAGAGCTCTTAGAAAGTCCCTGGATGAAATGAAGGTCAGAGGAAGAAGAGTCTGAAAGAAGGAAATGAGAGTCAAGGCCTTGGGAGGAGGCAGGAATGCCAGCATAGGCACCACCTGAATTCTGCAACTCAGAAAAACATGGTCTGAGGAGGAGTCCGAGAAGACTTTTTGAAATTTATTATAAACCCTAGGTTCTGAAGAAGAGATTGCAAAACGGAGATTTGGCAACAGGATCTCTGCATAGAATGCCTCAAACAGCAAGTTGTCCAAGTAGGGAAATACCTGGATGCCCTGAAGCCTGCAAAAAGCAATCACATGAGCAAGGCATTTGCTGAATTTCCTTGCGGAAGTAGAAAGGCCATAGGGCAAAGCAGATGACTGAAAATGCCAGGAAGCAACAGAGAAACACAAACACTGCCTAAAAAGGGGATGGACCTGAAAATGGAGATGGCATTCTTGAGATCCAGAGATACCAGAAAGGCCTGAGGGAGCAAGAGAAAACAGGGTCTGAAGGGACAACATCCAAAAGGGAGGCACCTTCAGAAAAGTGTTTAGATGACACAGGTCTAGAATTGGTCTCAGACTACCCTCTTTTCTGGGCACTAGAAACATTCTTGAATAACCCCCCCCCCCTTCCCCCTTTGGGACACAGGCACTTCTTGAATAGTACCCTGAAACAAGAGATCTCGAAGAACCTCTGGGAAAAAGTTATTCCCCAGGAGGCTGACTAAGGAGGATGGAAAATCCACACCACAAAGCACCCCTGACGAATGACTTGACAGAATCCTGGGTGATTCAAAGCCAAATAGGAAGAGAAAGAGAAAGGCAAAGAGAAAGAGGAATGTGGCTGGGAACAGATGGAAAAGTCAGAGAGCACCTGGTTTGTCAGGACAGGAAGCCTTTTGAATACCTGCAGTCTGAGTGGCCTTAGCAGGAGAAACCTGAATCACCCTTTTTACCTTTAGCAGGAGGGCGAGATTGCCTACATACAAAGGCTTGCTTAGAAGGGTAGTTTCTCTGAAATTTAGGCACAGGAGAAACAAAGACATGTTTAAGCTCCTGTAAGGCCTTCCCCTCGTCCTGAAAAGACTTAAACCAGCAGCTGCTTCCCCATATAAAAGTTTATTATCCAGAGGGGCATCCATCAACTTAGCCTTAATATCATTGGGTAAAGGTTGAAGCCTAAGCCAAGAATACCTCCGCAGTACTGAACCAAAAGCAGCAGCCCTAGTAGAGGCATCTGCTGCATCATAACTACATCTGACAGAACGATGAACTGCTTGAGAGGAAGTCCCTAGCAGATTTACTCAGAGTCTGGAAGTTAAAAAAAAAAAAAAAAAAAAAAAAGGCTGAGAAGCCTGAGAAAGCAGAGCCAACATATACCAAAATATAAAGCTTCTTGGCCAGCCTGCCATGGTTGTGCTGTCTTTGTCAGAAGGCAGTACCTTGGATGAAGGAAGCAAGTGAGGCAGCTCATCAGAGGCTAGACACACCAGAGGCAGCTCATCAGAGGCTAGACACACCAGAGGCAGCTCATCAGAGGCTAGACACACCAGAGGCAGCTCATCAGAGGCTAGACACACCAGAGGCAGCTCATCAGAGGCTAGACACACCAGAGGCAGCTCATCAGAGGCTAGACACACCAGAGGCAGCTCATCAGAGGCTAGACACACCAGAGGCAGCTCATCAGAGGCTAGACACACCAGAGGCAGCTCATCAGAGGCTAGACACACCAGAGGCAGCTCATCAGAGGCTAGAGACACCAGAGGCAGATCAGCAGCAGGACATTTGAAAAAAAAGGAAAAATCCTCAGGCACCCTAAAAAACCTATCAGACTACTTGGGAGCAGGGGGCAGTGAATCAGGCACTTTAGAGGCATTGGAAAAATATCTAGTAAAGCAGCCAAGACAGGAGGAATACTGCAGGTTTAGAAGATTCCATCTGCAGTAACTCTTGTACCTCTTAAGGGTATCAGAAACCTGAGCACAAACCCACTTAAAAAAATTCCATCATCCTAGAGATTGTGTCCCTCAAAGAAAATTTCCTCAAAAGAGTATCTGGACTATTAGATTCCTCCTCTTCAGACCAGTAGTCTACAGAAGGAATATGGGTAAAATAAGTAAGGGATTCTTCATCAGAATCCAACTCTTCCTCAGAAGAATCCAATTCTGTGAGCCTTTTAAGTCTAGAAGAGGACCAAGGAGGAGTAGGAACTTAAACCCCTTAAGATGGCCTTAATGATAGTAAAGCATTAAATAATCCCCGAGTAAATGCCTGCCACTCACTTTGGGGATCCCTAGGAGCAAAAGAAACCGGTTTAATATTCGTTTTTTTTTTTTTTAAGGGAACGTCCATCCTAGAGAACTGATAAGGTTCTGACTCAGGACGGCATTCCACAACTGTAATAGGAACTTCTCCCCTAAAAACAACCTGCAGAACCCCCCCCCCCGACCCCTCGGAAACAATCAACTGTGGTTCCCCTTAAATGTCTGAAACAGACACCTGCAAAGCCTCATCAGACGTGCTTGTCCTCCAGATCCTCGCCGGCCTCCAACCTGGACGCAGCAGAGAAATCTGACAACACAGTCAGGCGAGCCTCTGGGGTTCTAACAACCTTGGGAGAAACACCCAGCAGAGGTTGGACAGCAGAAGATTCCGGTCTTACCTTTTTCACCTTCTTCCCAGATGGCTGACCCTTGGGGCGGGAAGTTCCATCCATAGTATCTTTAGCAAGAATCTTAAGAAGCTGGCTCTCAAGATACGATGAAAGAGAAGAAAGCCCACTATGAAGGGTTTTAGGGACAAACGCCTTACAAATCAAACAAGACGGATGGTCGTGAGAAACTCCTAGGCAAAAACGGCACCTATAGTGGTGGTTTTTATGGGAATTCTGTCTCCCACACTGGCGTTTATCCTTCCTAGAGGACATTAATCCCCCAAACAGCACAAAAAAAAAACTCAGGAAAAAAACAAAAACCCCATCTGGGTACTTACCTGCAACATTGGGGACTTCAGCAAACAGGCGTAATCAAAGGAATACAAACATACAGGAAAAAAATAGCAGAAAATGGGTAGAGGCAAACAGACCGATGGTTAAAAACAGCATTCGGACTGGTGGCAAAGATGTTCTGAGGATGGTCTGCCTAAATATCACCTTTATGCTCCACACTACATGAGTAGTGTTTAGGTGATGTTCAGTGTACCTTAAAAGCAATGGAATGGCTGGATGACGGGCTTCCAGGGCAGGGAATGCCATAAGTAATGAATACTGCAGCAGTGAATGTAAGGACATCTGAGGTTGCCATTTCTCCTAAATTTAGTGTGATCCTGTCCATACTCCCTACATTTCATTTGAGGGGGTCTGTATGAAACTGTCAAACCGGAGTAGGTGATGTGAATTTCAGTCCTTGGTTGAAGACTACCTGTCCCTTTCACCAAAGTAGCTCTTTTTTGAGACAAGCGAGAAGGGAAATCAGTGTCCAAGGGGTGACAGTGCTGGGACAACACAGATTTCAGGTACCACTGGAGTTTCCTCATTTGAAGTCTGGTAAGAGGAAGCACAGGGATGGTGGCGGTCATAAATCCCAAAGTCCTTGGCATCTCCGTTGTTGAGCAATCTGTTGCAGAGGACAGATTTTGAAAAAAACTGGAGAGACTGTGACTTTCTTCTGAGGGACGAAGGCATATATTTTCTGTGTGTCCAGTCTGCAGCCCAGGAAAACTAGATTTTGTGTAGGGACCATGACGGAGTTTTTATAGTTTTACAGTGAAACTTAGATCTGTCAGAAGTTGGTGTGTGAAGTGTAGATGCTGAAGAATTTCAGGAGAGAGAGCCTGGATTAGTAGATTGTCCAGGTAGGGGAAAATCTGGATTCCCTGAGTGCAACAGAAAGCCACTGCTGGAGCTAGACACATTGTTAAGACCCTTGGAGCTGTGGATAGACCAAATAGCAGAGCAGTAAACTGAAAATGTGAGGAGCCAGAGAAAACCCCAAGGAATCTACTGCAAGAAGATTTAATGGGTATGGGTATGTGTAAGTATGTGTCCTTCAGATCTAGTGACACTAAGAAAGCTCGAGTGCAAAGAGATAACATTTTGAAAGATGGAAAGTGTTTAAGAGAGGGACAGAGGGGTCTAGGATGGGTCTCCACTGCCTTTCATTCCTTGGGAGTAGAAAAATCATGAAGCAAGTCCCTTTTCATACACAGTTCTTTGGGACTTCTTGCTCATTGGTGCCCTGATTCAAGAGGTCTTGAAATAATGGGGGCCAGAAGGCATATCTGGACAGGCATGCCACAACCTCCTCAAAACCAGAAGGGTAATATTTTTCCAAGACATGGCATAACCATCCTTGATGACAGACGGGACCCACTTGTCTGTAGTAACAGTTTCCCACTCGCCCAGGGAGAGCAACTGTTTTTGAGAAAGAGAAGTAATGGGGCTGAGGGCAGGGGGGGGGGTGCTGCAGAGGTAGTCATAGATTTTTGCTTCCAAAGGGAGGATTCTCCAATGAAGGTCCATATGGGGTTTGCCAGAGTATCTTTTCCTACGGCGCTTTGTTTCTGAGCTGTCCTAGGATTCCTTCCAATGAAGGAGGCAGACTTAGATGGGTAGTTCCTATGGTATCTAGAAACTGAAGACAGTAGGATCTGTCAGCAGTCTTATGGTCTTGGAGAACAGGGTGGCAAGCCTGAGAAACAAACAGTAAGTCTTACTCCAATGGAAAGTTTAAAATTTTTAAACTGAAACCCTCACAAATAGGATGAAGGCAAAGCCACGCGTTACATGCAAATAACGGATCTGGTGCAGCTGCCCTAGAAGAAGCATCAACAGCATCATAACTGCACCCAATGGCTGTGTCTGGCCTTTGAGTGGCCTGGGATAGTGAGCTCTGCATTTGATGCTTAGATTCTGCTGTAGGAGGGTCCAGTACAACATTGTTTAAAGAATGCAGGATAAAGATGAAGTACTTTGTCATTTGAGTCTGTAGTTACCTGCCCTAAAAGCAAGGGAAGCACAAATGTAAACCACCTTTCCCCATCTATCCATAGCCCTACTATATTTGTCCGTAGGTAGTGCATTGGCACTGGGCAGAAACTTAGAGGGCTTAACTGAAGAGAGATACTGAAGAGGGGATCTGCCATTGGATTTTTGTACAAATATTTTAGATCAACAGGCACTTTGTAAAACCTGTCTGGTCTTCTAGGAGGTGGGTGTTGAGACTCATGTGCAGACGATGTGGACTGAAAGGTGTAATGAAAAGCCTCAAGGACAGGAGGGACTGGAGAAAGGATGGTGGTACCCATGTCTAAGACAAGGCAGTACACCTCTTTTGAATATCACAGAACGTAGATTGCCACTCAAAGTGTTTCATCATGTTCTGTATAGTGTCCCCAAAAAAGCTTCCTCACTAGGGGAATCTGGCGAGAGGGAATCCTCTTTCTTGGAACAGATTTTCCTGAAGAATGCAGCTGAGAGGAAAAGTGCAGAGAAAGATCACTGTCCTAGTCCTGTTTTTCAGAAGAGGAAACCAAGGTAGGTTTTTGAGGGACAGCCCATAGTTGCAGAGACATAACTCTGAACAACCCCAATGGGAAGTCTATCCACGCCTTTTCCCTAACTGCTGAGGGTCATATGCCACATGCCGAGCTGTCTGCTTTATCCTTTTAGGTGTGATGTCCATTTGGATGAGATGCTGAGCTTCGGAACCATGTCTGACTTCTATTAGAGAACCTGGGATCCCTTTCCCAATTAAAGTTTGAGGGACGCATTGTGGTTCCTCAGGAATTATGAGACAAGGTTCCTCAGATATACCAGCAGTCTGCAAGGCCTCAGGAGCCATACCAGTCTCCAACAGGGTCTTGGGTAGTGGGCAACTGAGAAGAAACCTGAGGTACAGTGGGTTCTGGAACCTCAGCTGGTATGATAGTTTCGCAGAGGTACAATCAAGGATGTGGACTCAGTCATGTTGGACTAGGCCAAGCATTTAAGACGCTGGATCTTTAGAAAGGTGTGGAGAATGGAAAGCCTTGACCTAATGGTTTTGACAAAGAACAATTGACAGAATGAGCAAGATTTGTTATAGCGTTCCAGGCCTAGCAAAGAAGACACTTGGTATGCAAAAGTCCTTCTACAGAACCTGCCTACTGCACTCATACTTACCCCTCCTAACATCTAGCAAGTTTCAATAAATCGCGTAAGAAAAAAAGGAAGCTTCTCCAAAAGGGCAGTTATCTGGATAAACAATCGAAGCAAAGGTACAAACGACCAAATGGCAATCAGTCCAACAAATGCATGGCCTGCCTGGGGGCTGGTGGTGAAATAGTCTGAAGATCCACGCTCATACATCCATTTACAGACACCAACACCTATGAGCCGAGGTCATGAGTTGGAAGCTTTGCTACCCTGGCTAGATGTCATCAGTGACCACCCATATGTCAGGAATACTGCAACAGTGATTTTATAGTCAGGACATCTTCTTGATATCTCAGGATGCACAACTAGATGTCAAGGAAGAAAAAAAAGTTAGATTCCTTTTCATTGACTGCTCCTTCAAGTCAAGTCAATTTATTTCCACAGGAATTCAGTGTTTTGCTTCTTAAAATGATTGGTCTTGCAGAATATTTAATAGCTAGTTCAATGAGCTACCCAATTTAATTTACTTCATTTTTATTACCAGTTGTTAATTTTATAAGTCAGCTGGCCCCCTGACCCTCTTCAGCCATAATATGGGCAGAAGAACAAAGGAAAATACAACACTCACACTCAAAGTACTTAGTGCTGATAATCATGAAGCATGTTTTGGGGAGATGGAAAGAATACAGAGTACTGAGTAACAACACAGGCAGACACAAGGAGAACATTTAAAACTGGAAAAAGACACTGAACAGACCTCAGAGGGCTGAACCCTAGACACTGGATGCAGGAGGAGGCAATCTTACTTTTGTGATATTATGTCTATTTTCATTAGACAATTCCTTTATCGCATGGAAATGAGGCTCTTGCAGAGATTATTAACTTCACTTCCGTGGCTGAAAAGGGTTTGTCTTCCAGTCCACCTACCCGGTGGTTATCAAACAGTAATAAACAGTATAAAATCCATTTGTTCGATAATGTATTCTAAACCTACGCAGAAAACTCTGGACTGGGGAAGATGGAACTGGTTGTTGCTCTGCTGACCCATCTAATTAAGATATCAGAATCTCATATAAGACTGGCTCATACCAGGATTGCGCAATACTGACAAATGTAAGACACGGAGCCCGAGAGTCCCAAAATTATTTTGTTCAGGATAATACAGATCTTCAGTTCTTCGCAGCTTTGAATTTAAAATGTATGGGAGACTCTTGGCCTTCTAGTTCTAGTCAGCGTTCACCTACTGCCTCTCATTTAAAATGAAAAATCTGAGACTCATATTTGTGATCCGAGGTAATATGGTCAGGAAACAGCACACACTTGGAGAAAGACAAGCTTTACCTAATAGGTCATTATATATACATATATATATATATATATATATATATATATATATATATATATATATATATACATATATACATATATACATATATATATATATATATATATATATATATATATATATATATATCTCTCTCATGCGGACAAGGCAGGATTCCATTCAAGATATTTCAGATGCATTTTACTAAATGAACTCAGCCATGCTTCTCCATTACTGTGAATTCGGCGGGTAGGCCACAGAGTTTTTTCTGAATGTGTATGTAAACAGATGGAGCCAGCTGAACTGTCGATGGGAATAATTTATCCTTATGAAGCTGGTGATTCAGGTACCCGAGAACTGTCCAATGGATGGGAAGGTGAAGTGTGAGTGGCAAATATTCATCTCTCTTCTCCTGAAACACAGCACATTTTGTACGATTGGATGTTGCAACAGGCAGGCATAAAATGGTGCAGATATCTGCAGTTTAGCATGCACATGGATGTACCAGCATGCTTTCTGCAAGGAAGACAAGAATATTCTGCCCTAATGTGCACAGCATACACCAAAATAACTAGCCTTTCAGAAGGGCAGTCCAGGGGTCTTATGTGCAACCTTTATGAAATAAAGTGGTGGGTGACAGATGGAATCCTTCAACTTGAGACTGGCATGGAGACCACACCTCTACTCTAAAGGGCAAAAAGGCATGAAGAGAGAGAGAGAAGACAGATGTATGTATGTACGTACACACACAAATGTGTGTGTATAAAAATTATATATATATATATATATATATATATATATATATATATATATATATATATATATATATAGGTTTACTATTGAAAGTTTGAATCCGCTTCGGTCGACCAATAACAAAGGTTGACTCAAAATGCTGAATCCGAAATTTTGAATGTAAACCCAAAGCGAAACTGAATACATCGACCACCATGGTTTGATGTATTCGACATAGCAGGAGGTGATGTTACTTCTAGTAGTTTGCAAGGGAGGTGATGTTACTTATAGTAGTTTGCAAGGGGACTATGCCCCCCCCAACCTCCAGTACATTAAATATACCAACTCCGAGATCACACTACGGGTGAGGAAATGAGCTAATTCCCTGTTCTTCACTGAAGTGAATGACCTACACTAACTGTTCACTACAGTGTAACTCGATTTTGGTTCGACATTCTGCCTACCTGGGAAACTGCCTTTCGACCATGTGCCGGTCGACCAAGGCAGTTTCAAACGTTCCTATAGTAAACCTTGTGTGTGTGTGTGTGTGTGTGTATATGTATATATATATATATATATATATATATATATATATATATATATATATATATGCACACACACACACACATATATACATACACACAATTTTTTTTTAACTGAAAATGTGCTTTACCATAAATAAGATCCTTGGTGATACTGACTTATAGCAAGCTGACCTAACTTAGTGGCTTTGTCTTTAAGAATGGGGTCAATGCAGTCCACTGTAAGTTCAGTCACTATGATGACTTATCAAAAAATAAATGCGATATAGTTGACTCTCCACTTATTTTTGATTAACTTTTCCTGAGAAGTGCTGTGTTGGAACAGAAATTAATATTTTCATTGCTATGAATGACCTCCATGTGCCATGTTAATCACGAATCTGCCCTCAAAGAAGCAGGATACCTTTGATGCGATTCCTGTAAAATCTTACTTGGCTATATACATTTTGTGGGTAACAAAATATATGTAAAATGTGATGTAACTTTTTTTAAAGGACACTACATTTTTCTGTATAAGCATAAGTTGTTTTGGTGGGGGGGCACAGATGCTTTGAGCTACCAACTGAATTAGTGAAGTGTAGTGTGTGAGAAAGAGGTTTGCACCCACTGTTCTGAGGTAATACCATCAGTTAAAGCTAAAGGAACATACCGGAACAGTTGCAAGCAGAGGATTCCATCACAACTAATGAGTTATGGAAAACAGCAGAAAATGCTGAAGAATTACTTAATTTCATTACAGAGAAGGGAATAACAGCAAGAGAGAAACTATGTGAAAAATGTAAGAAAATCTAGTACCAAGGAAGGATGCATCTCGTAAGACACTGGGACACATTTTGTGCTGCCCAAGCTCCATCTGCCATTAAAATGGAAGCCATTTTAAAAAGAGTAAAATGTCAAAAAGCATTCCGGAAGGAAGCTGCTTCTCAGAGACTAAACTACCACTTGATGTGTTGTGAAATTTGTTTATGGGTACAAATACAACTGTCACTGTGAGTGACAGTGTATGCATTCATTGGTAGCCAGTACATAACAGACGGATGCATTCAGACATCTACTAACTAGCGAGTGCCTACTCAGTGGGGACAATGGCTGGGATTCAGAAACACTGTAGCTGCAGTCATGGCCAGCTCATTGCTGTTTACATTGTTAAAGCTCAGAGCTCATTATTATTAAAGACCTCTGTTTTCTTCCTGTGCACTGCACATTCTCTGCTACAGCAGGAGTGTAAGAAATGCGGGTGGCACACAATGGCAAGTTGTAAATATAGGTAAAACAAGAGTTACTTACAGTACATTTGAGGTGCTACAGCTCTAACCTTGTCTTCCCACCAGCCAAGGAGGTGACGCTCTTCACCTGTGCATGGGATGCCCAACACAGGGGTGACAGTCTGAGTCGGGGCATTTCAGTCCTTGGTCCTTTATTAAATCGAGACCTTCATACCTCTCTGCAGCAGTTGGTGGCTGTAGTCAGTTTAGGGGAAGTAGGGAAAATTTTCAACTCCGTTTAAGACATGTATTTATTGAGAAAAAAAAAACACAAACAAAAAAACATCAGATACCTTGTGCTCGCACCCAGGTGTGTCAACTGGTGCACAACATGGGTTGTCTTATCTGTGTGACCTGTGATGGGACGGCCCATATACGTCCTCTGTCAATGTCTGAACATTACGGTGTAAGGCATGAAACATGTCAGCCCTCTCTCTGCTTAAATACTATGAATAATGCAAACACTGCAAACACTTCATTTCCAGTAGGTTAGATGTGGAATTACATATGACCCCTACATGCTAGAGCCATGAGGTGAAAGTACAGTTTTGTACCTACCATAAATGTAGATGTTCGAGTGCTCATACAGCTGCAGTCATTACACTTGGGTTATCCTGCCGTCAGGCGGGTCCTCAGTCGGCCGAATTCCAAAGTCTAGGTCCGGCATCGGTTGTCGTCGCTTCCTCCCTGACGTCAGCGCGGCAGGGGTATAAAAGAGGCAGCCGACACCATTTTCTTCAGTTTTTCTTGCCCCAGATGTCAGGTGCCCCCAGAAAGGAAGGCAATACATGATGTTATGCAAACATACATAAGTAAATAGATCAAAACAGTAGTTGCAAGCAAATGCATCATGAAGGAATACCCCAAATAGGTTGTATGTTAAAGGTGTTTGTCATAAGCCCTGTCCTAAGAGGGGATGGAGGGAGGGTAACCTGGACTGCAGCTGTATGAGCACTCGAACACCTACATTTATGGTAGGTACAAAACTGTACTATGTTCATCGTGCATATAGCTGCAGTCATTACACTTGGGTAGAATCCCAAAGCTAGGTAAGGGTGGCTGGTACTAAGCGGAATTAGGAGGGGCTAGAATGCCCTGCAGGACTGCTGTGGCAAAGCCCACTCTAGATTTTGAGTATAGTGGAAGGTGGTAGTGCTTGGTGAAAGTGTGCACTGAACTCCTAGTAGCTGCTTCCAAAATGTCCTTGGTAGGGACCCCCCTGAGGAAAGCTGCTGAGGTAGCTGTAGCCCTGGTGGAGTGGGATCTGATGTGTACAGGCACTGATTTTTCATGAAATGAATAACAAAAGCGTATGCAGTGGGCTATCCATTTTGAAATAGTCTGTTTGGAAATAGTCTTTCCTTGAGCACCTGTAGCATAGGACACAAAGAGCTGCTCAGATTTCCTGAATGACTTTGTTCTGTCCAAGTGATGGAAAATGATGAATGGTTGCACAGCCATGAGGGTCTGTAGCTCCGAAACCCTGTGTGCTGAGGTAATAGCCAGAAGTAAGGCTGTTTTCCACGACAAGTATTGTAGCTCTGCTGAAGAAGTCTGCTCAAAAGGAGGCAGTGTCAGCTTCTCCAATACGAAGTTGAGGTCCCAAGCTGGAGCTGGTGGTTTCCAGGGTGGTTTTATATTTTTTGCCCCTCTGAGGAACTGCCTTAATAGAGGATGTGAGAATAAAGGAGGATCCGTATTGTATTGTGCTGAAATGGCTGAAGCGTGGATCTTGATGGAAGAAAAGGAAAGACCACTGTTTAACATCTCAGCTAGGTACTGTAAAATCTGAGGTATGTTTATTACCCAAGGATTCTGGCCCTTTGCTTGATTCCAGGAACAAAATTGTTTCCATTTGGCGGAGTAGGTTTTTCTAGTAGAGGGTCTCCTGGCCTCCAAGATGACATCCTGTACCTCTTTGGAGAGGAGAGTCTGTTGGCAAATTAAGGTATTTTCCATGCAGCTAGATTCAGAGTTCTGAGCTGGCTGTGAAGGGTCTTGTAGTTGTGTTGGGACAACAGAAGAGGAACTTGAGGTAGGATCCATGGTGGTGAGTGTAACAGGCTCTTTAGGAGAGGATACCAGTGCTGTCGTGGCCAGTCTGGAGCAATGAGAATAATTTGTGGCCTCTCTGCTCTGGTTTTTAATAGGACCTTGGTCAGTAGAGGTAGAGGAGGGAAGGCATAGACCGTCAATGCGTCCACTTTCCAGGCCTGTGGATGATAGGTCCTTGAGCAGAATTTTTCCAAATGGTAATTTCTGTGGGTAGCAAATAGATCTATGTCTGGCTGTCCCCATGCTTGAGTTATCTTTGAGAAGACTTGAGGATGCAACTTCCATTCGTGTGGGTCTGTCATGATTCTGCTTAAGTTGTCTGCCAGTATGTTTTCCTTCCCTGGCAGGAATTGTGCCTGCAGCTGAACTTGTAATTCCAATGCTGTGTTCCACAGGGTCATAGCTTGCCTGCACAGGGGGTATGAATGCATCCCTCCCCGTTTATGTACCACATGACTGTGGTGTTGTCTGTCCTTATTAATAGCTGGCCCGGATGCAGTAGGTCCTTGAAGGTCATAAGAGCATTTTTCACAGCTAACATCTCCTTTTGGTTGATGTGTAGGTGCATCTGTTTTTGGGACCATTTTCCCTGGATGCACTGATCTGCCATGTGTGCTCCCCAGGCGTAGTCTGAGGCGTCTGTCGTGATGAATTGACTTGCTTGTGGTCTACAGAATGGGAGACCCGTGTTTCTTTGGCATGCTTGAGCCCACCACAAAAATTCCTTTTGAAGGCATGGAATGAGTGGTAAAATTGTTTCCAAGCTGTGGCTGTGTTGAGACCATAAGTTGTTTAGGTACCATTGTAGTTTCCTCATATGCAGCTTTGCAAATGGTATTAGTAAGACGGAAGATGCCATGAACCCCAGAGCCTGCAGGATTTTCCTTGCAGTCAGCCTGGTTAAAGTTGCCATTTTGTTGAAGTATTGAGACAGTTGCCCTTGTTTGTCTGGCATGGGGTAAGCCATCTGGGCCGTTGTATTTAAGCTGGCACCCAGGAAAATTATCTGTTGAGAGGGTATTAGCTTTGATTTCTTTTTGTTCACTGTGTACCCCAGGCAGTTTAACAGTTTTATTACGAACGCCAGATGCTGCAATAGAATGTCCTTGCTGTCCGCTTGGATCAGGTAGTCGTCCAGATATGGGTAGATTTGTATTCCTCGTTGTCTGCAGAAAGCAATTACTGATGCCAGGTATTTCGTAAACACTCTGGGCACAGTAGATAAGCCAAAGGGCAATGCAGAGAATTGATAATGGGTTGAACCTGCAAGAAATCTGAGGTATATTCTGCAATCTTGTCTGATAGGGACATGCAGGTATGCCTCCTTGAGGTCCAACTTTACCAGCTAAGACTCCTTGCCCAGCATGGGAAGAAGCTGCTGTAATGTGAGCATCTTGAATTTTGGTACCTCTAGATATGTGTTTAGAATAGATAGGTCTAAGATGGGTCTCCAATCTTTGTCTTTCCTTGGTACCAGAAATAGTCTTGAATAAAAACCTTGACCTTGTTCTTTTGCAAGTACCTCTTGAATTGCTTTCATATCCATGAGAGTGGAAATTTGTTTTTGTGCCTCTGCCCATTGATTTATGTGGCAGGTTTGGCATGCCTCTCATTTTTGGAAGGGTGTGAAAGAGGAACCTGTAGCCTCTGTCTATAATATCCAGAATCCATTTGTCCTTTGTAACAATGTGTCAGTTTTTTGAAAATAAGGCCAGTTTTCCGCCCAAAGGTGCTGCCATTATTGCTTTGTCTGGCAGGCATAGGGGAAAGTCATTGTGTCTGTTTTCTAAATGACTGTGGTCTATCTTCTCTACCTCTTGGGGCTGGTGCTTGCCACTGCCTAGCTCTGTAAAATCCTTGAGGTTGTCCTCTACCCCTTGGGCGTCTATCTACCCCCTTTGGGGTCTGTCCGTGGCTGGAAAGGACCAATTTTTTGAAGGCCAGTTTCTGCTGAAGCGTGGAGGCTGCACCTGCAGGAAATCTTTAACTGTTTGCATAGGTTTCGCGCTTTTTCCTCCATTTTCTTTAGTACCTCCTCCGCTTTAACACCAAACAATACATCTTTTTGTAGTGGTGCATCTAATAACTTTGCTTTGACATGATCTGGTAAGGTTTGCTCTTTGAGCCAAGCGTGTCTACGTATGACAGACCCCGTGACAGCAGCTCTACAGGAGGCCTCTAAAGCATCGAAACCACACTGTAAGGTATGTTTCCCCACTTATTCTGCTCCATGCAACAAATCCTGCAACTCTTTCAAATCTGGTTGTTCTGTTTGTGTCATTTTGCTTTTCAGCTGAGACAGCAAGAACTGCTGGTACTTTAACATATGAAATTGACAGTTTAATGCCCTCATGGTTAAAGTGGCTGATGTATACACCTTTTCCCCCCACCTTTCTAATGCTCTGGAATCTCACTCTGAAGGTAAAGGGTTTTTAGAAGTAGAGTCCTTAAACCCCCTTGGGACCCTGAGAAATAGTTTCTGGGTCAGCAGAAGGGCTTTTAAAAAGGAACTGGTGAGAATCAGGAACCCGGTAATATCTGTCTGGTTTAACAGGGGCAGGAAGTAACGAGTCTGGATTAGGACTGGCTTCTGCGTACACATCATCCAAAATTATCTAAGACAGGAGGAATAGCCAGGGGCTTCTGCTGGGGAAGCAGCAGAAATTCCCTGAGCCTTTTCTTGGAATCTGAGTAATCTTGGCCTTCCCAGTGGAAGTGTTCTCTCAATGTATGAAGGGTTTTCCCCAAAAGAGTAGTCCTCAGGGGGGAGACCGAGGGAACAGACTCCTCAGCATCAGAGTCTTCAAATGGGGAATAAGTGTAATCTTGGTCCTCAGAAAGTTCTGAGGTAATAGAAGCCTGGTCTGAGGAAGGGAAGTCTTCCTCCAACCTGGGTCTTTTGTCTGAGGGGGGCTGAGAACCCCTGATGAGAGTAATCAAATCCTCAGCCATTTTAAGCATCTGTTTTTTAGGCATGGGGCCTTGAGAGGGGGTCTGAGGACCCTGTTTTTTAATTTTCATTGGAGCTTTAGATTTAGAGAACGATTTAATAGAGAAGGTGGTAGGCCTGAAAACGCCTTCAGAAATGGCAGGCCTCGCTAAATTTTCCATTTCCCCGCCAAGAGTGGCATCAGTATCTGCAGTGGGAATGGAGACCGAAGAAGCTGCGACCTCGGGTACTGAAGTCGCTGGTAAAATAGTTTCATCGGTAGTCAGGGTCTGTGTAGGCGCCTCGCTGAGAACCGGAGAACCGGTGGTTGGCCTTAGCGTGATCTCAGTACTCTGTGCAGGCCTCGGATGTCTGCCCTTATCCTTGCGTTTTTTGCCTGAAACTGGCACCGGTAAATCCGACATGATATAATTAAATTTGCCAAAATAATGAAGGGCGAATTCCGCCCGGCGCTTAATAGTGCGTTTGTTAAACCTAGCACAAAAACGGCAGGCCAAGACGTCGTGGTCTGGCCCTAAGCAAGGTATACAGTAAGAGTGAAAATCCTTATGCGGTATTTGCTTCCCACAAGAAATGCAATTATTAACTTTGTCTGACATTGGTCTGTGGCAAGAAAAGTTTCCCCAACGGGGTACTTAGCTTTAAAGAAGACTTCGGCTGAAATACTTTTCGTAAATCTTAGGAGCTGGCCGAACGGCCCTTGCGAACTGTTTCGGGCACCGCGTGGCAAGAAAGACTGAAGAAAATGGCGTCGGCTGCCTCTTATACCCCTGCCACGCTGACGTCAGGGAGGAAGCGACAACCGACGCCGGACCTAGACTTTGGAATTTGGCCGACCGAGGACCCGCCTGACGGCAGGATAACCCAAGTGTAATGACTGCAGCTGTATGCACGATGAACATCCATACATGCACAGTGCTGCACAGGTGCGCCTAGGTTTGTGCACAATACAATGTAGAATTCAGTGTGACATCAGAAACAATAACTATTTATTTGCAAAATCAGGCTAATAAATTTGCATGGTGTAAACATGGGAAAGGCATTAAGCCTCATCATGCCATGGAAGGGTTCATACAGCAGCTGTGGCTAAATGTGCACCAGGTGAATCTGGCACTGATGGCTTAAGAGGCAGTAGATTCCAGGTTCTGCAAGGTAAGTGCTACTTTTTCAGCTTCACTTTTTGGACTATGGGCACTGTAGCTGCTGGGTTAGTTAATTACAAGATAAACAAGATTTAACATTACATTTATGGCTCACTGAGCAAGTGGGAGTGAGAGGGGTCTTACAAGGGTAAAGCAAGTGTTCTGCTGAAAGACTGTTAATCCTAATGGGAACACACCTACTCAGAACATGTGAATACATTCAGGCCAATCTTGCACTATTGTTTTGTCGAAAACCATTTGCCTGTTTTACAGCTTATATAAATACACCACATTTGCAACAAAAATGATAGTAAACATTCATGTAACTATAGACAAATTTGTCTCACTAGCCTCATATGTAAAGCTATGGAGCATGGTAGTCATAATGAATAGTAGTGACTACAACCTGGCCATTAATAATCTCCTCACAGGCCAAGACTGTTAAGAGGAGACTACAGCTGAAAAGATCAAAAAGGGTTTTTCAAACATCGACAGCATTTCAATTTGTTATGCCAAGGCAACTTCGACCATGATGTCTACACTTCTCTAAGAGTTCATCTACCAAAAATGGCCAGGTTACTTGGTATACCCAAAGTACATAAAAATAGATCCAGTCCTCATTTCGGGCAAGTGTTTTGGCCAATTACTACAAAACCGAACAAATCTCTGTTTTCTTAGACCATGTCTTAAACCCATGAATTTTACCCAAGTGACCCCTGAGATTTTAGAGTTACTGTGACATTCAGGTAACAGAAGATGGGTGCTTTTTTTGCATCTGTGAACGTGGTCTTGTTACACACCTGCATTCAGCAAGACACTGGTATAGACTTTGTGAGAACTGATCTCACTAGATTCACTGATTTTGACAGCACCTTAATCAACACCATTTTTGTTTTGCTTGAAATTGTTTTGGAAAATAACTTTTTTGTGTTTCAAGGTAAACATTTCCAATAAAAAACAGGGGTTGCTATGGGAGTGAGAGCAGCCCAGTGTTTGCTAATCTTGTGATGGCATGGTGGGAACAGATATACTTTAAATCCCACATTTTGTTTGAAATGGTTGTGTTCTACAAAAGGTTGATCGACAATGCAACTGTTTTGTGGAGCGGTACAGAAGAATAATTTAACCAATTCTTTCTTTTTATAAATTCTAGTACTTCTTTCCTAAAGTCTACTTTTAGAGTGGGTTTGGGAAAGCAATCAACACCCCTATCATACAAAAAAGGATGCATTTTAAGGTCAGTTCATTAGACTTAGTAGGCTGCACGGCTGGCCTTAGGCACAGGCGAACTAGGCGACCGCCTAGGGCGCCGTACAGCCGGCCTCGTAAAGGGCAGAATTTTATGTATTTATTTATTTAAATTACTGTACTTTTGTTATTTTGCAATCTTCTCGGTGCCTTATCTCTGACTGAAGGGCGCCGAGAAGATTGCAAAATAAGAATACCATTGGGCGCCCTCCCACTTTTATAGCTTCAGGTTGGCCAGGAGGCTGGCTTCAGCAAGTTAAAAAAAAAAAACCTGTTGTCACGCGCGGAATTTAAATTAGTTCAGTGAAGAGAGGGGTTAAGGTCATGCGTGCACGGTGCACGTGTGGTTGTTCAGATTTAATATAAGGTAAGTGTTAAGTGTGAGTCTATGTGTAAGTTAAGCCATTCGTTTCTGTATGTGAGGGAAAGTTTGTCTGTGTATATGTGTCTGTATGTAATTTAAATTAGTCATTCTGTTGCTATGAGTGTGCGTTTGTGTGTGTGTTGCTGTGTTAGACAGTATGTGTGTGTTAATTTGTGTGAACTGTGTGCTTGTGTCTTTGTTTTTGCTGAGACCTGTGGAGATGGAAGAGACTGGCAACAGGATCGTGAACATCACCATTTATTGTTTAGCGACATCTAGAAAAAAAAAAAAAAATCGGGAGATATGTTAAAATCTCTCTTGAGCTTTTCCGGTCTTTGCGTGTGATACAAAGATGAAAGTGATCCTCAGGTTAACATGGTAATGTCAGAGTCTCATCTGATGGGCATGCCATGTGGCTGTTAGAAGCTTTGCTTGGCTAAGAGACAGGGCAGATATTTAGGCATGAGTTCAAAAGGAATTGCTCTGGAGGTGATGATTAGGGTAATCTCTTTCTACTCTTCAGGTAAAAGTTGTCTAGATAAGTTTTGTGTGCTGATTTAATGAGAGTTGTTTTCCTAGCCATCTGTATTGTTTCCTATTGTTTGTTTTCCTGATGCCTGGCCCTGGATTTCAGAGTCCTTCGATGACTTCCAGATGAAGCCGTCCAAACATACAGCATGTAGAACAGCTACCAGTTTATGGCTGAGGATATAAATGAACTCACGGCATGTTTCTGAATGGATGTAATGGGGTAGTGGTTATTTCATAATGGGGTAGTGGTATGTCATAATGGGGTAGTGGTTATGTCATAATGGGGTAGTGGTTATGTCATTCCCCTTTCTTCTTTCTTTTCTGTGGCCAGCTTTGGCAGCCTGCTACTTTAAGGTCAGAATACTTGGCTATTACTTTTGCCGTAATATAGTTAAATAAAGGAGGCTTTCTTGAGCTATTTGAACTGGATGGAGATGGTGTGAATATTAAAGCTCCTTTATAGCTGTAGTACCTAATTTATAGTTCCATATTTTAGAAGTGAAAGAATCTTTCTTTTTGCTTACTTTTGTTGACAACTCAGATCAAAATCTGTAACTGCAAGTTTTTAGAGTTGTTTAACTATTGTATTAGTTTATGCACTGCACAGTTGCATATTTACCTCTTTATTTTTAGAAAACAGTAGTGCCTTCTAGTCAGACAAATCTTGAGACATTTTATGTTTGCCATACAGAACTCACTATAGCACTGTGCCTGCTCCATAGCTTAATGTTGTAGTAGACCACATTTATGTGCTTCATGCATGTTTTTTGGTACAACTATAGCAAGGATGGCGTGAGTGACGCCCTATTTTGGTTTTACCATCCCAGACTGACAAAAAAGCATCCCCATAACTCAGCTGAGGGGTAAAAGGTCTTCAGGTTAAGCACAGAACTATTAAATATATACGTTACATATGTAAAAACTTATTGTTAAGCTAGTGCTCCAAACCACTTAAATGATCATCAGAAATACTTTTGAGTTTCAAGGAATGATTGTTCTACCTAGTATCTTGCACTTGAAAAATCCACACCTTTACCCCACCCTTCAGAGTACTTTGTTGATCTGTACAACTCAGGATATAATTTAAAACTGCATATTGTCAGTACAGTTCAGATTAAGGATCACATTATTTATTTTGTCCTTATACAGACTACCTTATTGTATGTGCACTTTACACTTTCGTTTTATGTCACCGAGGCACTTATTTCTATTTAGATCTGGGCTATGAAAACAATGAATTTCACTCTAGCAAGAAAGATTATATGAAATGTATTTTATAACCAGAATTCAGAAAAAAATGATAGCACATCTGCTTAACAAAAAATAATAGGTTTAAAACTGAGGAAAGTGGCCCACAAGTGATTAAGTCTGTAATAGTAGACAAGTCAGTGCTAGAGCTACATAAGTAAGCAATTCACTTGCAGAGGTAGTATGAATACTGTAAAAACTTGGATAGTACTGTAACAGGTCACATGACTTAGGCTCATTAGTGTACACACAGCCCATTCACAATGATGCAGTTCCATACATACATTGCCATACCATTCCAGGCACAGCTGAGACCTCAAACAATGTCTAAACAATGTCTAAACAGCAAACTCTGTGCTATGTTTGCATTAAAAATGGAAACTAATTGGGTGAATAGGACTGTAGAAAGCAGGAAAGAGTAAGCAGAGGAACATATAGAAGGACAATGAGAAGGAAAGAGTGATATGCAGTAGGGGAGGAGATGTATTTTATTGTGGGACAGGTACCCTTTTATAAGAAAAATAGAGAGGGTAAGTAGCATGAGGGTGGTGTGGGTAGGAAAAAGGATATAGTGATGGCAGCAACAGCAGACAAACTGATGCAAAAGGGCAGCAGGCACTGAATTTATAGATAAAACATTAAAATGTAAAGTTGTCTGTCAGTAGCAACCTCTTCATTAGTTACAGATTTCTTTAATGTAGAATTATTCAGATGGTTTTACTTCTGCAGAGATTGTGTGTATCAAGTGATACTGGTGGATTGTAATTACAGAAGATTTGAGTGGCCTTTTATGGTTGAAATTTTCTGAAATGGGTAGTTAATTGGTTCATACATTGTTTCATTGCTTATTAAAAGAATGTTTAATAACTACAAATTTAAAACCAATTCTAACAAGTGGTGCTGTATTATATAAGGAATATAATTTAACACAGTCAGGAAGATGAATCAAAAAACAAATACGTGTATGCATGGCCCTAAAAAATGTGTGCAAGTAGTCTATTATGAAAACAGCCCAAAGTTAAACAATCCCCCACTAGCCAGATGCATTTTCTATGAATCTGGGTTTTCATGCTATTTTAATGAATGTGAGTTTTGCTGTTTCAAGGGCAGAGAAGTTTACAGCTCATGCTTAATCTGTATTCATTCCAAGACTGTATTGTTTGTTTAGCAAATGGCTATCTGAGTTTGTGTTATTTTATTTCAATATCTGTAAACATTGTGGAAGTAAATAAGAAAACAGTATGCACACTGATAGATTTGAACAATGTGTATGGTAACTGGTGAGAAATAGGCAAGTAATGGAACACTGGGAATGGCTGGGGAGGGGGCTGCTGTTGGAGGGTGGGGATTGCTATCTATTACCCTGCTAGGGCCCTATTTGACTATGATCCAGTTCTGGTATTTAAAGTAGGAAATAAGTACACAAAGGCAGTTGCAGTTTAACTACATTACAAGGTATCTTTTTCTTCTTATCCTTTTAAATTATTTAAGGAAATTACTGGAGTGGCTTTCTTGGGGAGTGACTTACCTGTGGGTGTGGCTCAAATAGGGTTGTTTTGTGAGTATGTTGTGGGTAGGGGGTAAGGGGGTGCCGGAGCACTACTTCGCCTAGGGTGCCATTTCAGCTAAGGACGGCCCTGGTAGGCTGACCAGTGATGAAGCTACTTTTGAATAAACAAAAAAAAAAACCCAGTAAATTTAAAATTTTTTTCAGGTTAAAGGTTACAACACTGACTGGTTGACTAACATTACAGGTGAAGTAAATTTGTTAGGATCTGACCAGGCAAAACCAATTCTGAATAAAAACTGGTCTGAAAATCTTTTGGTCATGAGAGAGACACCGACGTCTAAACAGGCTTCCTTGGTTCATTACAGAGGGCATTTCCACTTCCTATTTCTGTAGATATATCTCCAATAAGGGACATACTCAAAGAGAATTGGAAAATCATACTAAGAAATGGGGAACTAGTTAAAATACTTGGGGACAATCCATCTTTCACATATAAGACTATGCAAAATGTGAAATCCATGTTAGAAAGCCATTCTTCTCCAGGTTTAGTAAGAGATGGAACACTAGGCACATATAAATGTGTAAGGTGTAAACAATGCCAGTTCATCAGTAACACCTTGAGTGTTCATGTCAGAGCACTTAAATTAAACCTTTGGTCCAAGAGTAGATACGACTGTAATTCCCAGGGTGTGGTATACTTAGCAATGTATGATTCCTGTCCAAATTATGTGGCTAAGGCCATCAGGAAGCTATCACGGAGAATTTATGAACACACACTAGTTATAAGGAAAAGAGACTTGGGTAATTCCTTAGCTAAACATTCATTAAATTTGTCCCAATTTCAAAAAAATTCAGTTTTACATTCTTGATATTGTCAGTCTTAAAGACTTCTCAGGCAGTTTCAATGTAATACTAGAATGCCATGAATCTCAGGGGCAAATTAAACTGCATGCAGACAGAAGTCCAGGGTTTAATGCGTTGCAGAACATCAAATGTTTTTTACTAGCAGAAAGGCTATGGAAATTGATTACTGTAGTCAGGAGTTTATTTGTTGAGGTATAATTTATATGTACATATTTGTTCTACGTTTTATATATTGTTTTTATGGCAAAATGACATTTTAACAGTTTTAAGTAACATTTTTTTTAACTCTAGCTTTAAGACGACTCAGTTTGTTAAAGCACCACACGACTGGCTGGTTATGGTCTTGTGATTCTACTGCTACAAGTCTTGTTGAGTGTTAATGGGTTTTAGATTCTGAAAAAGTTAAATTAAAATAATGAAACGTCTAAACCTGCATCCGAGACACTGTTGCTCCCAGTGAAACTTTTTGTTCATTTGTTGCTTTTTTACTCTACTCCTTGTTTTGTAGATAATGTATTCATACACAAAAAAGGGGGATCAATGTCAGTGGTAATTTGGTAATTATAGTTTAAATGAGATGGTTTCTAACAGCAGTGTTTTAAGATGGAAGGCAACATTGGAGAATTGTAGATTTTAATAATATTTATTGAAAGGAAGTGTTTATATCACTTTTTTGTAACAAATATATTAAAGAATCACATTCATAGACATGTGTTTAGTGTGCAACATCCAGGGGGTCCTAATAGTTAAAAAAAAAAAGATTAATATTTTTAAAGAACAATTTTGGTTTTGTAAACTGTAGTTGCTGAAGTTTTTGAGTCAAAATGCTCATTCAACACAAACTGCATGTACCAGAGTGAGTTTTCAGGCACTTGTCACTTTAACGAGACGAGTGGCAATAAGGTTAAATAAGGACAGGATTGGTGTAAGATGTTATTCTGATGAAGTCGCATCAACAGGGGCAAAAGCAATGGAGTTTTCAATGAGATTTATTTTCACAAAAATTCTTAGTTTTAAATGGTGTTTTTTATCATCCCTGGAATACAACAAAGTAACTGGAGAACCTTCTGTTGCTTGTTTCTTTGGTTTGGAGCTTTGGTTTTGCTCTTTGTGGTGTTTTCGGTTCCTGAAACTGCAGAAACAGAAAGGCAAAGCTACGGTACAAGGGTGATGTACAAGTGTATGACAAAAGATGGGAGAGAAAAGGCAAAGTGGGTGAAGACAGGATAGAATGTATGGAAAACATGAAAAAGATGGAGTGGGCTGAGTTTGCAGAAAATATGGTGGGGATGGCATTTGAGCAATGCTTGCCACTGCCTGACAAAGTTTGGAAGTTAAAATGGAAAGCCCAGACACATACTGATGGACATTTTGGCATACTATGTAACAAGGTACAAGATCTATGGGACTTTTAATAACATGGACGACAGTTCGTAGTGGCAAGGTGACTTGTTGTTTGTTGAACACGACTACTTTGGGGTCTAATGAAACATCTGCTTGTTATCTGCAGAAGCAATGATCGGTATAAGCATAGAAATTTGAACTATAAACATTCCCTGCCACTCTCTAAGTCATTTGGAATGGATGAATGTTGGCATTCCACAATCCTATGGAAGCAACTAGGATATAACAGAAACCACCACAGACATTAGCATATGCCTTATGTGCTTTGATTTTAAACCTTGGAAGCTGCTTGTGTGAATTAAACTTGGATTTTTGCATCAAAGAATGACTGCTGTACTTTCCTGTCAAGGGTACTTGTTTGGAACTTTTATTTTATGCATACTGGATAATGTAACAGACAGACTATTTCAGGCAGACTTCTATGATGATGTTGCATGCCGGACATTGTAATAGACTCCCACAATGTTGTTATATTTTCTTAAGGCAGAATACTCTGATATCTTCACATGCTGGATATTGTAACAGATACACACTTGCTACTTAAGGCAGACTTCTACAATGTTGCTATGTTTTCGCATGCTGGATATTGTAATAGATAGACTCTCATTAAGGCAGACCGACAATGTTGCTATGTTTTCACATGCTAGATATTGTAATAGATAGACTCTCATTAAGGCAGACCGACAATGTTGCTATGTTTTCACATGCTAGATATTGTAATAGATAGACTCTCATTAAGGCAGACCGACAATGTTGCTATGTTTTCACATGCTAGATATTGTAATAGACAGACACTCACTATAAGGCAGACTTCTAACATGCGGCTATGTTTTTGCATGCTGGATATTGAACTGGTACTCTTCGCATGCACTAGAAACTACTTATTTGTCTACTATTACTTTGTACTTGTCCTTGCTGGGCTGAGGCTGAAAACATTCCACTTGCCTCAGTCGTCTACCCTGGTCAGCAAATGATAAACAAAAATATTAACCACATATATAGACAGATTAATGAATAATAACTCTCCCTTTCTTCTCTTTTTCCTTCTTTAAGCTAGGAGTAGCAATAAAGAGGCATCTGGTGTTGTGGTATATTTCTCTGACTGGGGTGTACAGGGCCCTAGGTTCAAGACTTGGCAGGTCTGATCTGCATTTAACAGATTTTGAATATCGTAACTTTTCTTTTTGCTATTCAGAGGATACCATCTATGGTAAAATATTAATTATACAATAATGGCTCATTGCTATTCAAAAACAAGCACATTGATTGGACAGCCATTGAGCAGACAGACTTTTCTACTGGAATATGCTATGGAGAGCAGAGCAAAATACAAAAAAAAAAAAAAAAAATCAGGCACATTCTGCGAAAGTAAAGTAACAGAAACATACCTAATTTTTCTTTCATTTCTGTGATGTCCCTCCTACATCTCAGCAGACTCTCACACCTCTCAAATGCCTGCATTTTTTCAGAATGGCCAGATTCTTACCTCATAGTTTTGGTCTTTTCCTGATTAAAAAATGTGTTTTCTGCCAAGCCTATGGGGATGGAAGTCATTAAATAATGGCAGACAATTTAGGCTTAGGCTTCATATCCTTCAGAAAATGCATACCAACACAAAACCTTTCATTCCTGTAACTTTCAAAGTTTATAAAAACAATACAATCAGTCCCTATTTTGGACTCCCCCTTAAATAATATCATTGTATAATAGCAATAATCCACTTCTTAGTGTGAGTAATGCTGGATTTACTCCAGGCTGGCTTTTTCAGATCACTCAGGCTTTGCCCTCGTGATTGAACCACACACCAACCATGGTTAATTGCAGCATTACCCACACCCAGTCATGGGTTACTGCTTAATTATACAATTAGTAGCCATGTTACACCCAATGTTGTTGTTGTTGTCTTTTGGCTTTTCCTGGTTAAGGATCGCCACAACGGAACTCCGGTCCACTAATGATTGGCAGTAGATTTTCACGAATGCCAAGGTGCCAGCTCGACGTCCAACCTTCAACGAAGGCACGCCCATATACGCATGTCTTTCGAACGCCACCCAACCCCGGGGAGGACATGCAGACTTCACACAGAAGGCACTCCCCGCACTCCAGCCGAGAATCGAACGGGAGAACCTCTTGCTGTGAGGCAACACTACCGCTGCAACCACCGCGGTATCTGTTTCAGTAAATATTTGTAGTGACAATATTTAGGAAATACAGGGTGACCTTTACAGATGGGAAAACTACTGAAATGCATAAGGAATATCATTTAATTATGAAACATTTCACTAAAATGTATACACATTTGTAGAGCAGAACATTGTTATGTTAATTAAGAGTTATGCGATTACGATTTACCTAATATTAGTTTAAGAAGATACATGCACCTGGTCATTGAGACGTTACTACTACTACAGACTGTCTAAATACTGCAAATTATGGTACGATGTTCGCCACATGATAATGCTAACACAGGTTGCAGAAAAGTCTGGATCTGGATCATATGATGCATCTGCTACGATGGGAAGATCCTGACCTCTTGAGCCTCAACTACAAGTAGAAACAACTGACAAAGTGTGCACAACACTGCTTTGATAAAAGCAATTATATGGGTATGAAAATGGAGATCCACAAGGCCTGCAACCACGGGAACATCTATCTAAGCAATGAATGCTACCTGGAAAGTCCCTTGATTAAGTTACAAAGAACCAGTCACCCCTGTGCTTTTGAGAACAGGGACACTTCTGCTGAAAAGGTCTAATATGACGACTGGTAACCCTGGTGAACACTATGGATGCAAAGAGCAGACCAAAAGTCAACATTCTGTTACTGAAAGTGTTCTCTCAAGAAGAGCTTCTTCTGTAGAGCCCAGATACAGATGTGCCAAATGCATCCATTACATCTAGTAACACTAGCTTGTGCTATTCCGTACTAGAGGCATGACCCCTCCCCCTCTGGACAGGCATCAGCCAGGACATGATGTACTGCATGTTTTGTGAAGTCACTGAAGTGCAAAATGGGAAGAGACCTCTCATTCCATTCAGAACTAGAAAGAGATGGAAAACTCCAGCCTTGGTTCAAAGGGGGGAAAAAACCTCTTCAGTCACTGGAAAAGTAGCATCTAGGCTTATACCGATTTCATTTAATCACAGTAGTCTGACTTGGTACAGACCAGTTTTAACAGATTTTTTTTTTTTTTTTTTAGCATTTTAACCAGGTAAGCCAAATGAACCATCCCTTTTCAAAGGTGAAGAGAGCAATGTCTGGTCAAATGACTTGCTTACAGTAACCCAGCAGGCAAAATGAAGGTGAAGGGAATCAAACCCTGTACACTTACTACAGGAAGCAGCTCATTAACAGCTCAGAGCCTTAGATTTCTGAATTAACCGATGGATAATACGGAATGTATGGCTTAATGATCATGTGATGGGAAGTGAAAAAGCTACACAGCTCCACTACAATGACGACAACAACATTCACAGCTACTTAAAAGAAATACACTGCATAGGCCCAAAGAGCTCAGCAAAAATGGCTTATTCTCTGAGTGAAGGCCTTTTTGCAAATGGACTTAGCAGGTGTAAGATGCGACTCTGTGACCACAATGAGCGCCCACTTTATCTTTGCCAAGGATCTCCAAGCTGGGACAAAATCAGTGGATCCATAACACAATCTTGAACTACGGTCAGCACTGAAACTGCTGGGAAATTTCCCCTTTGGCAACAAAGGTGGCATTAGCCAGGGGATAAAATGACTTAATGCTTGGTGGCCCTCTTCAGTGTGCAACAGACTAGGGTCTCTTCTGGGAAATGGCCTGACCTGGAAGAAGGCAAAATGGCTGTCGGGATCAAAATGTCCTCTGCAACATGCTGACTGAAACTTTCAACAGTCTTTTAGTAAGTCGGATAGAAAAGTCGTCTTTTAAACAGAGATGCAGAAAGCCTTGGAAACCAGAAATGGTCTTCGTACTAATTAGCACAGCCCTGCACAAGAATTACTGCATTCGGACGCCCCCCCCCCCCGCACAAGAATTACTGCATTCGGACGCCCCCCCCCCCCCAGCAAGTTAAGGGACAACACAGTTGTGCAGCAAACTTATCATAACAGTAGATGTTTGACTGACCACTGCTGCAGTTGCTTAAGCTATACAAGTTACATCCTGTATAGGATATAACAGCTGGACAGCTTCCAAAGCTTCAAGGCACATTCCTCATGCTCAAACCATCACCTCGAACTGAGTTGAATGAAAAGACAGGTTTGAGCATAGAGTCCTTTTGTTCCTTTCATGCCAACTAGAAGATGGAAGCTGAGCCCTAAGACACTGCTGGGAACAGCAGCAGCAACAAAAAAAAAAAATGTCCTCACCCTGGCATAAAACACACACTAACAAATAAGGGGGGTGGAGGGAGGCTGCAGCTACTGCAGCAGTGATCATTTGAACATCTACTATTACAGCAAGGTTACCTACACAATTGTACTATGTTCTTCATACTGATCATAGCTACATTAGCCTAAGATATATGGGTAGATTACCATAGCTTAGAACAGCTGGGAGGTGGAAGGAGAAGGGGCCAGGAGCCCCTGGGAAATGGTCCTAGTCAAGCTTGAGATGGACCTGAAGAAGGAATCCAGCTAGCGGTGCTGTGTAAAACTATGTACAGAGGAGCCAAGTTGCTGTTTCTAGAATATGTCAAGTTCAGCCCTTTCCAAAAAGCCATAGAAGAAGCCAAGGCCCTGGTAGAATGTGCAGTGATTCTGCCTGGAATACTTTTGTTGTGGAGGGAATAACAAAAGGTAATGGCCGGAGACAACCATTTGGGAATAGTCTGACACAGGTTGTCCCTTCTTATCTTCACAAGAAATGAACAACTGATTGGAAGTTCTGAAATATTTACTTCTGTCAATATAGTGCCCAAGTTGTTTGTGGATATCCAAAGTATGACTATCCCTTTTCTCTCATTTTGTGCTCAGGGAAGAACACAAGGACAGGGACAGTTTGACAGTAAGTAAATTCGGATACTACTTTAGGCATAAATTACTTCTCAAGGGAACCAGGTCTCTGGAAAATGAGACAAAGTTGACATGTCATAAGAGCTTGCAACTCAAAATACACTTCTTACAGATGTCAGTGCTACCAGTGAAACTGTTTTCAATGTTAAGGACCTCAAGTCAGCCAGATGAGATGATTCAAATGGAGCAAGTTTTAGCTGCTCTAACATAAAATTAAGATCCCAAGGAGGAGCCATCGCCTTTCTTGGAGGTCTCTTATACAATACCACTTTCAAAAACATTTTGGCATGAAAATGCCTTGAAAAAAATGGGATGCATGGGCAGACATGATGAAATGTCCGACAACTGGACCCTGACAGAGGAGTAAGACAGGTCAAAGGAAACCAACTCACAAAAATATTGAAAAACTACAAAAACACTAGCCCTGAATCACCAATATATGACTTCGTAGTAGCAGGCTTTCTTGCTTCCATTAGTACCTGCCGCATTTCCACAGAAAACAGGTGCCTAAAAGGTGTGAAGAACCTATCAGCCAGGCTGTCAGTTCAAGTTGTTTGGGGTTGGGATACATCTAATTTCCCTGTTCTTGTGTAACTATATCCAGTCTGTCAGGAAGCCTGTGGTAATTGTCTCTGGCCAATTCTAAAAGAAGGGGAAACCATGGCTGCCTGGGCCAGAAGGGACTCACTGCAATGATCTTAAGGAATTACCCTAGATATCAGTGGAAAGTTGGGAAAAGCATACAGAAACATCTCTGCCCAAGGAAAGGTATCGGTCTTCTAGACCTACTTGAATGGAGTAGCCCTGGAGAAGAATTTTGTCATCTTACTGTTAAGTGATGAAGCAAAAAGGTCTACCTGAGCAACTCCCCACAGATGGATTAAGATTACCCGATCTGTTTTCCATTCATGAGGGTCTGCCTTTGTCCTGCTTAGCTTGTCTGCCACACAGTTTTGCTCTGACAGAATGTAGGAAGCCTGTAGAGCGGAACTGTGCTGTAAAGCTACATCCCATGCTAATATAGCTAGTCTGCATACTGGCTAAGTCCTGGTTCCCCCGTGCTTACATACCACATCACTGTGATACTGTTTGTAACGACTCAAAGTGGTCCAGGGACCAAAGGTGACTCAGCGAGTTGAATACCCTGATGACAGCAAGTATCTCATATTTATGTGCTTGTACCGGTCTTTTATTGTCGAAGATACCTTGCACTTTCATCCCCCTGCTTCAACAAAATATTAGTTTAAGGGTGTGCACACTTACGCAACCAGCTTATTGTACACTTTTTATTTTTTATATTTTTTTTTCTCTAAAAGATACGTTTTTCAATTGAATTGTACAGGTTATAGGTCACATTAAAGGTGGGAAAAATTTTGAAATGATTTATTGTGGTCTCTTTTTTTATACTACAAAAACCTGGCATTTTAACAGGGGAGTGTGTACACTTTCTATATTTTCTCTCTCTCTCTCTGTATGTATGTATGTATGTATGTATGTATATATATATATATATATATATATATATATATATATATATATATATATATATATTTAGATATATATATATATATATATATATATATATATATATAGATACACACACACATATATATATATATATATATATATATATACACACACACACATATATATATATATATATATATACATATATTTATATATACACACATACACACACATACATATACACACACACACAAACACACAATTCCAAGCTCAGACATCAGTGGGGAAATGGCAAATTCCCAATCCCCACTGTGCCCTCATTTTGCACAAAGTAATGACGGCACACTTTGGTCATCTGACTATTCAATTGCTTATGTCAGCATTAAATATATTTCAATATTCTGAATTTTCAACTATGTGAATGACTCCCACCATAAAGATTTTATACATGCATATAAATATATATATATATATATATATATATATATATATATATATATATATATGCACACACGTATATACACACCGTGTTCCATGAATGTTCATTTCAATTGAACAGCTAGTCATCTGTTAAGGCAGTGAGGTGCATTCCACAATATTTTGGCGGATGCTCCCTAATGGTTTATCTACACAGTGCCTCTTTTTTCACCATCCTTCTCCAAGCATGAAAGTAAATGGCATTTTCTGGAACATTTATCTACCTTTCAACAAGACCGTCCTTAGGATGTTATCCCACCAAGCCACTGCAATCTTGCTGAAGATCAAACGGCACAAGCAGGTCTTAACGTGTGGACCTGAAAAGACAGACAATATCGTAGTTTTGTCTTGTCTTTTTGTCTTGAGTAGTAACAAAATGGTTGCTCTGGTGGTTGATCTGTACCTCTACAATATTATAGTGCAAAAAAGGTCCCAATAGTTAGATCTACAAATGATAAACTAAAAAAAAAGAGAAAGTTCTAGTCCGAATGAAAATAATATTGCAAAGAAAGAATTGAGGAAAATGAGACATGCCTCTGATGTCAAAGATGAGAGGTTTTTGAGGGAAACTCAAGGGCTCTTAGGAAATACTCATGAATGTCTTTAGTGAAGAATACCACCTGGCTGTGAGATTAAAAACAACAACAGCAAGGACTCACTGGCTAACATTTCTCCAAAGACTAGGAAAGCTAGTCAACAGCTCTCAAACAACAATCTAGACTAATTTTTCAGAAGGAAAAAAACATCTGTTATTAGAAAGCCATTAAGAACATAGCACCGTTGCAGAGCTATCATTAGCTTTCTAAAACTTTCAGGCAACTACCTAGAGGTGAGATGCTTTTTGTAGCATTTCACTAATACACTTAAAAGGTATATAAGTTACAGAATATTTTAGACATTTACTAATTAAACGCAGGTTTATCAAAAGTTAAATTGATGCAAGAGCCAACACATTTCTGTTGACAGTAACATAACAATAACTCAGCAATAACCTGGATTCTCTGAGGGCCATTTCTGAGGTTAACACTGCTAATTTTTTGGGCAGAATGCAGTGTGTGTGTGCCTGCATGCATGCCCACAAGTTGGTGATGTTAGGTGGAGACTCTGGACTACTGACTAGCACTTGCCAGAAGCAAGACCCCAGACCACATGCAAGACATTTCATGTATGAAATCTGTACAAAAAAAAAAAAAAAAAAAAAAAAAAGAGGAGGGGGTCTTCAAAAACAGAAGACATAATAAATTACCCTCACTACTGTAAGGGATGCAAACACTGCATCTTTCCAAATGCAAAGAAAAACGGAGCAAAATGTTGGAAGAAATCAAGTGCTACATCTTAAGTGGACCACTGCAAGAAATGACATGAAGCTTTGGCGTCAGTTTTATTCAGCAGCTGCTACAATGCAACCATACAACTTAGGCCATTCTTTCTCAGAAAACATGTTCCTAAGGCATTTATAATTGAAGACTTAAGTGTATATTCACATCTCTTCAAGACTTCGCCTGAGAGCTTCGTTCAATTCTGCATCTAAAGCAAAAGGCAGAGGATAATGTTAACTGTGCAATTAACCCTCCTCTCCAAAACATTACATTGTGGGACAATGACTAACAGATATGTTCAGTGTTAAGCATTTTACACACAAGCTTGAAAAAAAACTAAGTGTCCCACTTCAACTGCACTAACGATTCCCAACACCATAATAAAGAAAGCTAGTCCAAGTGAGAAGTATCATAATGCACCTTCTTTTTCTTCCTCCATTTTCTGTTCAGCCTCTTTCATACTTTGTTTTAGTATTAGCTGGAGTTCTTCTTCCTGAACACCTGTAACAAAGCAAAACTACAATTTATTTTTGGAAGGGGTGTGAAACTCAGGTATGTCAAATGATTGAGTTTTCAGAAAGTTGAAATTCATACGGTTGGAGCCCATATGATCAAGTTTCTGAAAACTCTATCATCAAAAAACAACCCTCGCCCCCCCCCCCCCAAATCTACCTTTTTTGTTTTTTGCAGGGGGGCAACCCCGCACACCCCCTGCAAATTAAATATACCAACTCCGACATTGCACTACAGTGAAGAAAAGTGTAAATTTCCCAATCCGCACTGTACTGCGATCTCCATTCAAAAGCTTAGAGTTTTCAAACACTTTGATCATGTGGTCTTGACTATATGAATTTCAAGTTTCTGAAAACTTGACCAACTGATAGGGACGAGTGAAACTCATGGTCACATTCCCCAGACTAACTCTAACACTACTGTGCCTCAGGAGTTTCTTAACTCATTTCACAAACAGACTTAAGAAATGGGCACATCTTCAATTTTCACCTTAATGACAGGCTACATGGTAAGCCTCCAATATACATTCACACAACTGCTTTGTGATGCTACAGCTGATATTGCTTACCTATACCATATCTTTCTTGCACCAACCTGCTTTATCTTTCATGAAAAACAGTGGTTTAAAGGGCCTCTTGAAACACAAATTCAAGACTATGCTTAACCACAATTAAAGTGAACATCTGAGAAAGTGTTAAATGTGCCCAATAGCTTTTGCCTTCATAAATTAGCAGCTCTGGAATTCTCTGTCTACTTTTGTTCAAAAACTTCTTGTACTTTGCACCTCTCAAATGCTTAGAGTGTAAAGTGTTAAAACATAAAAAAGGAAGCCTATTTTCATGTCTTATTACATCAGTTGTGTTCTCCCCACCCTAGCTAGGCTAATGACACGAGTAAAGGAAATAGCTGGTTCTTCAACAATTAAATGCTCACTTATCTTTTAAGGTTGTGTGACCATGCAGAAAGAATAAAAAGTGCAGGGAGTAGGGTGAATTTGTAACACTGCATAAATTCCTTCATTTGCTACATGAAACTAAAGCTATTAAATATGAAAATGTCTATAAAGTCATGCACACATGGCAAAGTAACAAAAGGCCTGGCACATGCAGAATTACAGTGATTAAAAATCCAAAAAGGTACCACTAAATTGAAGGAAATGCTGTCTTGTACACCAGACACAAAATGAAAATCCTATGAATGTAGGGCTAATGCTACACATTACAACTCATGCTATAAGTTTTCATCATTCTGCATTCCTGTTTAAGTTTTGATTATTGTGATATCCAAGTAGTTTGCAGCCCATTTTCACTGGAGATCATTGGGTGGGGGGATAAACTTCAGAAATAAAATTACAGTTTAATGAAATTAATGCATATTCTGTTGACTTTGCAGACAGCAGAATAATAAATGTCACAGAATAAACACAAGTACCAGAGTACAATGATTTTGACAATGACAAATGTTAACTATTAAAATAAAGATCGAAACCTGCACAAATATACTCTTGTGGTAATAAAGTAGAACAAAATGTGATGACAATCTGATATACAGATGTTTTCCAGGAGGGGGCTGACACAGTGTCAGAGCCATGGACTAAAACTAAATGCCAAGAAATGCATAATAGTATCCTTCGGGAAGTCATCCATCCCTGTAACTATCATATTGACAACACACCTCTTACACTTGTCCCAGTAGTCAAGGACTTGGGGAAACCACAGAGATAGTTATCTAGCCTTTGATCATCACGTATCTAAAGGGGTGAGATAATTATTCTATGTTGCGCAACTTACAAACAAAGGTATGGCATCTAAGACAAAGGAAGTCATTGTTCCACTGTATTCGGCACTCAGACCTATCAGTGAGTACAATGCCCCCGTTTGGTATGTACCTAAGCAGGAATATCAAACAGTTGCAATGTCCACAGAGGTTCCTTACTAAAATGATACAGGGTGTACGTAAAATGGCCTATGAAGACTGCCTCAAAGCCCTATCCCTGCATTCTGTGTCCTACAGGCTTTTGAGGGGAGATCTATGCCTGGCATACAGGGTATTGTCAGACCCCACTCTGATGGACCTCCTGCATATCCATAAAACAAACAGCACCAGAATTACTCGTTCTAAAGACTTAAACCTTGCCTGTGATATAAACAGGACCTGCTGGAGAGATAAGTATGTATCAGAGACTACCCCCGTCTATGGAACAGGCCCCTCATCCTTGTGAAGCAAAGTTCCTCCCTAACTCAATTCAAGTGCAAATTAGACAACTGGATGGGAAACCAAAAATTCATCCCTGGGTTAGCACCTATATCTCTAATGGACACAAGTAACCTGTAAATGGTTCATCTCCCAGGCCCAGGCTTACACTTATCAAGGGTATCAGAACTTATCAGAGATTTTGGATGTATGGCTAGGCTTAAAATGGTCCTTGTGGCCGTTAGCCCAGTAAACACCTATGAACCTATATATGCTGGTATACAGGATTAAGTAAGGACAACAAGTCATCACAGTAACAGAATTTGATGCATGTGAAGATGTGAGGTATTGCCATCTGTGCCAGGGAGAATAGGGAAGCACATGTGTAACATATGCCAGCATAAGTGATTTTGTGCCACTTATGCTTATATTAAAAATGTATCAACAGTGTTATTATAACTGATTAAATGTTTATGTTTAAACAAAGAATTCTGGAAGGGAAGAGTAGAAGTTTTTGAAACTTTTATAATTTTCAAATACTGCAAAAGATCTTAGAAAAGCTGCGTGTGTACTGTACTACAGGTCAGGTGATCAAATGTGATGACATTCTAGAAGTAGCACTGAGAGGATGGTACTCACAAAGCAGCTTGTTTCGTTTTCTTTGGAACCAGATATAAAAATCAGTGACAGTTATCACTGTTAGCGGAGTTCAGATCAATAAGTTGGAAGCTCATCACTTGCCTAGTGGAAGTAAGCATCTCATCTTGCCTTGCTGAATTAAGTTAGCTAGGGAACAGTTATTCCTTGGTCAGGAAATACAGTGAGATTAGCAAAGTATTGTTTTTCCTGCATCTGCTTGAATCCATCCAAATGTTATTTTTATTTCTCCTGTGATTGAAATTCGGGTGTTTATTGCACTTGGATATTTAATATTCTCATGCGTTCTATTTTATTTTTATTAAAAATTTTATACCTTTTATTGTGGCTGGTCTTTTAGAGATTACTTTTAACATCTTGAGAGTACTTGTGCTCATCTTAACTCCCTGGCCCCTCCGAAAAGACTTCCTGCTTGGGTTACACTCTACCATTTATATCAGCTTGGATTTTACTCAGTATAATTGGATACCCTTTTAACAGCCTGATAGTGACTTGACTGGTGGCAGCGTAGTTTCTTTATTGTCTGGACAGAAAGGGGCACAGCTAGTAAATCTGTGACAGCCTTTCCCAGGATTGTGTGTGCGCGTGTGAAAATCAAATACCCACATGTGGGTGTGTTAGTTATTTGGAACTGGGACACAGTGCTCCAAAAGTAAGTCTTGTTGTTTGGGATTTGGAGAGACAGAGTCCAGTCATAGGTCTGAAGCGTGTTCCTGGTGTGCTCTTGGGTAGAAACTGTGCTTGAGGAAGAGAGCTGCATTTGAAGATACTGTGTAAATCCATTCCTGTTTTAGTGACTACTAGTGTCAGTGGTGAGGATTGGGGCTCCTTGATTACTGGTCCTGGGGTAAAGAGAAGTCATCACATATTGGTAGCAGAGAAGTTGGATATTAACTGAACTTCAATAGCCTGTGGGCAGTTGTCACTGAAGGTGTGTGTACTCTCAGCAGCCACAAGGTAAACGTTCACCGTTTTGTTGTTAACAGTTTTACTTATTTTTGTCAGTTTAGTCAAGGAAAGCAGGCAAAGATGTCGGCAGAGGATTATGGTAAGCTGACAAAAAACAGTTGGTCAAGGTGTGTGTGAAGCCAAAGGAATGGTGCATGCCAACCGGTCTAAAGAGGAAATGATTTCAACTTTAAATAGCAGTTACAGTGCAGACCAGTGGCCAGGACAACCAGTCTAGTGTTGGAGATGATTTAAAAATCTGTCTGGAGTTAGAGTGACTTGAACTGGAGGCTGAAGAAAAGAAGAAGTGATGTCAGCATGAACTGCGATGTTTGGAGTGTCAGCATGAACTGGAGGCAAAATGTTTGGAGATAGAAGAAAATGAGAGACTGCGGCATTTGGAAATCGAAAAAAATGAGAGACTGCTGCAATTGTAGGCTGAAGAACAAGAGAAGCAGCAACAACACGAGAGGGAGATGCTGACTCTTCGTCAGGGTCATGGAGGTAATGGGGAAGGGAATACCTGGACCCCAGAAGCAATAAAAATCAGTAAATTTCTTCTAGAATTTGCAGTGGGGGGAGGGATGACTGATAGTTTTAGTCATACATTTGAAAGAGTATGTAAACAGTATAAACTTGAATAAGACCTCTCGGGTATGGTTCCTGATCCCCTTTACTCCATGGTAAAGCTGTAACTGTGGTTTCTAAATTGTCTGACGCCGATTGTTTAAACTATGATAGAGTAAAACAATGTTGTTTACTTAACTGTTGTGTTAAAACGTGAAGCTTACAGAAAAAAGTTTCATGAACATAGATGCAAGGCAGATGAAAGTGTATGTGATTATATTGCGGAGTTAAGCACTTCTTTCCATAGGTGGCTGAGTGGGTGTCAGGTCACCACTTTTGAAAGACCGTCAGACCTTTTGGTGAGGGAACAAGCTCTTAAAACTTTCCCCGAGGACATGAGAATTTGGTTGGCAGGCCGTGTTTGTAACTCTGCAGATGAGCTGGGGAGAAAAGATCTCTACTTAGCAAGCAGGGAATCACTGGAAAAAATGTGGATACCCTGTTGCCTGCAATGCACTGTAATTGGAGCTAGACACACTGTGAACACTCTTGGAATAGGAGACAGCCGAAAGGGTAAGGCAGAGAACTGATAATGTCATCCACACACACAAAACTTTAAGAAACGTCAGAAGTACGGATGGATAATAAAGTGATGAACAACTTTTAAATCTAAGGTTACCAAAATAACTCAAATAAGGAAGGAGGAGTAAAAAGTGTAGTGAAAGCATTATGAACTTGGGCAACATCGCAAACTGGTTTAGGAAAGAAAGATAAAGAACTGGTCTCCAGGTATTTTTTTCCTTGGCACCAAAAACATTCTTGAATAAAAACTCTTCCCCTTTGGGAAACGGGAATAAGAAGTTATGTACTCACCATAACGTTCCATCTGAGTAGATAAACTTCATTTGTCAGCAACCTGTGGGTATCGGATCCGACTTCGGATCCGAGCCGGCAGTTTTCAACAGCTTAGATCCGAGCTCCTCCCTCTACCCATAAACCCCTGCCAACCCTGAATGACCTCAGATCAAGTTTGCCCCCAAGCAGCAACTGCTACAGATTTACCAATTTCAAATGTCACCTCTGAAGACAGCAAAAGTGAATAATTGAAGGTCAGGGGGAAGGAGGGGGGATAGTTGCTGACAAATTAAGTTTATCTACTCAGATGGAACGTTACGGTGAGTACATAACTTCTTAATCTGAAGTAGTTAACTTCATTTGTTCTGCAACCTGTGGGACAGAGTCCCCAGCTACCTGAATCTTGGGCGGCCATCATGGAAGGATGTTCCGGAGCACTGCAGAGCCAAAGGATGCTCTCCCTCTGGAGAAAACATCCAGCTTACAATGGTTGATAAAGGTATGAGATGAGGCCCAAGTGGCGGCCGAACAAATATCATCTAAAGGTACCCTAGATCTAAAAGCAGCAGAGGTAGACATAGATCGGGTAGAGTGGGCACGGACTCCCTGAAGCGCGGGCCTACCAGAACTTTCATAAGCCAAAAGAATACATTGCGAGATCCGAGACAGCGTAACTTTGGATACCAATTTACCCAAATTCTTTTTGGCAAAGGAGACGAACAACTGGTCGGATTGCCTATGACCAGATGTCCTGTGAATATAGAATCGAAGTTGTCTATGCACATCCAAAAAGTGTAGTTTGTATTCTCCTTTGTTGTGATAGTTGGGAAAGAAGACTGGCAGATTAATGGACTGGTTGATATTAGATTCAGAAGCAACCTTAGGGAGAAAGGAGGGATTGGCCCTGAGGTAGACTCCATCCTTGTGGAAGGTTAGATACGGGGGTTTGACACAAAGGGCCTGAATTTCAGAAACTCCTCTGGCAGAGGTGATGGCGACGAGAAAGTCCATCTTCCAAGACAAATACTTGAGTTTCACAAAAGCTGCAGGCTCAAAGGGGGGAGCTGTCAAAGCCTGAAGCACTAACGACAAATCCCACGGAGGTACCACTTCCTTTACCGGAGGTCTGAGCAGGAAGGTGCCCTTCAGGAAGTCTTGCACAGCTTTGAAGTGATCAAGGGACGCAGATCATGACCGACATGGTAGTGAGAGATAGCTGCTAGTTGAACCTCGACAGTGGAACAGCTAGCTCCCTGGTGAAATAATCCTGATAAGAAGTCTAGCACTGCAGGTAAAGGAGCTGTGAAGGGATCCAAGTTTTGACGTTCTGCCCAGACAGAGAAACGTCTCCATTTGCTACTGTAAACCTTCCTAGTAGGAGGCTTGTGGGCTGCAAGTAGAATAGCTTTGACTGGGGAAGAGATGCCGGGAGTCCTGGCTAGGAGTGGAACTGGAGCAGCCAAGCTGTGAGCTTAAGGCTGTCCATGTTCGGGGTCGGGAGACCCAGAGGGTGGGAGATCAGATCCGGGAGGGGATCTAGAAATCCAAGGAGGATTCACCAGATGAGACCAAAGGTAAGGAAACAAGGTTTGACGAGGCCAGAATGGGGCAATGAGGATAATCCTGCTCCCCAACTGACTGGCTTTCTGTAGAAACGTTAGCATCAGGGGGAGAGGTGGATAAGCATAAAGCAGACCGGGAGGCAAAACATGCACCAGAGCATCTCTTGGGGATTCCCCGACTTGGGGAATTAAAGCGAAATAGCTGTTGCATTTGGTGTTTGAGGGAGAGGCAAAAAGATCGCAACAGGGCTGGCCCCATTTGGCAAAAATCTGATTCGCTACGTGCGGATTGAGAGACCACTCGTAAGGGGAAAGGATGGTGCGACTGAGTTTGTCCGCCAGGATGTTGGACCGTCCCGGAATGTGCGTTGCAATGAGAAAACGGTTGGTGGAGATCGCTCATTCTCACACTCTCATGGCCTCTCTACAGAGCGGGTAAGACCTGGTTCCCCCTTGTTTGTTGATGTACCAGACAACGGACATGTCCGCCTGGATCGCAATTGTCCCTACAGGAAGAAGGTCCTGAAGTGCTTGCAATGCTAACAGCACTGCCCTCATCTCTAGGACATTGATATGCAAAGAGGTCTCCATATAGTTCCACGTGCTTTGGACAGTCCTGCCCGAAGAGTGCCCTCCCCCACCCGAGGCGAGAGGCGTCCGTGGTCACCGTGGCCAGGGGAGGGGCGTCCCATGTGGAGATCCGGAGATTGCAGCCACCACACGAGAGCCCTCTTGCAAGCCCTGCTGAGGGAAATGGGATGACTCAGAGGGTAGCGAAGAAAAGACCACTGGACTTGGGAGTGTCCACTGTAAGACCCTCATGTTCAGACGTGCCATAGGTAACAAGTTGATTGCCGCTGCCATTGAGCCTAGAGCCCTCAGGACCAACTCCGCCGGAGGAGATGAAGATAGAAGGATGGCTCGCACATGAAACCTCAGGGTTCGAAGTCTCTCTGGGGTTAAGAAGGCTACAAGACTGATTGTGTTTAACCTGGCACAGATGAAATCTATGACTCGGGTCGGGGTGAGAGCAGATTTGTCTATATTTATTGTGATCCCTAGCCAGGGAGCAAGGCGAAGAAAATAATCCCTGGCTGTACAGAGTAGATGCATTGTCCAGGTACGGAAAAACCTGTATTCCCTGGAGCCTCAGGTGGGCTGCTATCACTGCTAACACTTTGGTAAACACCCTGGGGGCTGAGGTGAGACCAAAGGGGAGAGCCCTGAATTGGTAATGACTGGCCCCTAGGGAGAAACCTCCTGGATCGTCTGTCCATTAGAATATGACAGTACGTATCCTTAAGGTCTATCGAGCACATCCAATCTTTCTCTCATAATAGGGGGAGAATAGACTGAAGAGTGACCATCCGGAACTTTTCTTTGGTTACTGAAAGGTTCAAAAGGGAGAGATCGAGGATTGGTCTCAAGTCCCCTGTCTTTTTTGGCACCAAAAAGAACCTGGAGTAAAAACCCGATCTGAACTGGTCTGGGGGTACATGTTGGATGGCTCTTTTTTCTAGGAGCTGCCGGATTTCTGCAGCTGCGACCTCCCTCTGATCGGGTGGGACATCGGGGAGGTGTTTGGAGAAGAGGGCAAGAGAAGGGGATCTGGTAACTTCTGGATATGATGCAAACCACCCAGCGGTCTGTCGTGATGGACCCCCAAGCTGCCAGGTGCCTCGAGAAACGTCCCCCGACTCACTCCAGAGTGGAGCAGTCGGGCAACTCTTCAGGGCTGTTGTGTGGGCCGGTCAGAAAAAGGTTCTCTGGACCCAAAGTTCTTTGGGCCCCCTCTGCCTCAAGGGCGGCATCCTCCCTGTCCTCCTCTGCCGCGGAAGGACTGGGGGTCCGGAGCGGACTGGGACTGTTGCGACTTCCGGAACCACATCATCTTCTGTCCCTTTTGGTTCTTGGAGAAGGACCTCTGGGGAGCAGAGAAGTGGACTCCGACGGCAGACAACGTCTTCCCGTCCTTTTCGCTCTGGACCAAGGTGTCACGAACGGTCTTCCCAAATAGGGCAAAACCATCAAAAGGGGCATTTGCGAAAGACGCCTTGAAGGGTTCCGCAAAATCAAAATGCTGGAGCCAGGCCTGATGCCTCATGACGAGACCTGCTCTGCTGGCTCTAGCGGCTCCTTCCGTGGCATGGGATAGTAGCCACATAGAGGTATTGAAAATGGACCTAAGAGTGGCCATACGGGTGGAGTACAACTGTTTGTCCTCCGCCGACATGGACTCCGGGGGCGATGCAGCGTATTCTTTAATAAGATCCCGCTGCAGCAGAATAACGTGTGCCAACTAGTTCAGTGACTTCATCATGAAGGACGCTGAACTAAACACCCGCTTCCCTAAGCCGTCCATCGCTCGGGACTCCTTGCCCAGGGGGTGGACCGAGGGGCTCTCCTGAGCTAGTTCCCTCTTAGTGGCCGCCGCCATCAACATGGCATCTACGGGGGGGGGGGACCCTTGCTCCAATGGGGCCCGTCGGCAGGGGGACTGAGGATCCTGTCAGGGCGCTTCGGGACTGGCTCCACAGTGTCCGGCTCCTTCCACGCCCTGGTGGTAATCAGGTCCACCAGGGGGTCGGCCGGAGGGGACAGCCAAGAGGTTAGAAGGGCCTGCTCAAATGCCTCCAGGAACACTGCTTCATCAGAGGTCGGCTTTGGGGCAGACCACCCTCCTCTGATCCTGAGCATTTTCATGATGTCACCCAAAGGGGACATCCTCGGAGGGTGGCGTACCTTGGGGAGCCTTCCTCCTCCTCCAAATCCGTGTCTTCGGTTAAGTGCCTCCTCTTGCACTTCTGCTTGTGGGGGATCTCCTCGGGGGGGCTGCCTGAGGAGGCCTCACTAGCAACATCCTGTTCCAAGGGAACGACCTGGGACATTGAAGCAGGCTGTCCCTGGGGCCGGGTGATGGAAGTCAGACCCCAAAAGAGAAGGAGTGTGGGACGGAGCTGTGGCAAGGACCGGGGGCCTGGAAGCAGTCGACAGAGCCCTCTCCACCAAGAACGCCGAGGGAGAGCCGCTCTCTCTGGGATCCAAGAGCGGGCCCTCACTCGGATCAGACAGGCGAATCGGGGCCGGCGGCGAAGCAATCTGATCCGACGGCCCAGTATACTCCGACCTGGATGGCGCCGAAGGCATACTGAAACCCTCGGATCCGAAGCTCAGCCCTCGGCTACGAGAGCTCAGATCTGACAAAAACGGACCAGACAGGCTCGAGGGAAGAGTTGGCGCCGAAGTACCCAAGACCGTTGGCGCCGACCCACCCCCAGTTCCAAGGCTGCCCGGCTCCGAACCCGGGAAGCGGGACGGAGAAGTAGCTATCTGGGCAAAGAAAGGGATCAAGCTCCCCCCCGGAGGGGGGGGGGGAGGCAGGAGCACTCCCATCTGCAGCTGGGCCTGGAGGAATCTTCACATCATCCAGTCCAAGTCTGCGTTGGAATGGCTGCGTGTAGATCTCAAAGAGGCCACCGAGGCTGGATGGGAGTGCGGCCTCGATGACCTCGAAGGAGATCGGGTCTCCTCCTCCTCAGGACCCGGTGAAAAACAAGGGGACCTGATCTGAGGAGGAGGAGACTGGGAAGCCCTGGAGGGAGAAAACCGCTTAGCCGGGGGAGCCGAAGCAGAGGCCTCGGCCCTCCGCTTGTGGTGCTTCTCCGTCCTCGTCTTTCCTGGCCTCCCTCTCCTCCAGGCCTATAGCAGGAGGTTGAGTCCCGGCCGGGGGGAGAGAGGCAGGAGTGGCCGCCGCCGAAGCTGCGGAGGTAGCCACGGTAGGACCGGAGGCCGAAACCGAATCTGGGGGCAAGAAACCCGCCAGGATCAGCTTGGATCTCCGGTCCTTGAGTGCCCTGGGGATGAACGCTGCGTAGATGGTACACCCAGAGGAAAGGTGTCCAACCCCAAGGCATAGAACACACTGAGTGTGGCCATCAGCCGGAGAAAGCTTATTGCCACACTCGGTGCACTTCGAAAAGATAGGTTTTGGGGCCTCAGACATTTATAAACTAATGAAACAAACACGCTAGGCCCCAACACACACACACAGACCCTAACGAACCAGAGAGGGAGGGGAAAAATATATAAACTAAAGAAGATTTAAGCTAAGGGAAACAGGTACGGACCTAACACACGGTACTCGCACCTAAAGTACAGAAAAAAAGTAAACATTTTTCTATTTTTCTCTCAGAAATTTGCTAACGACGCAGCTCAAGAATCCAGCTGCTGACAACAAGCCCGGCAAACTAGATCTGAGGTCAGTCCGGGTTGGCAGGGGTTTATGGGTAGAGGGAGGAGCTAGGAGCTCGGATCTAAGCTGTTGAAAACTGCCGGCTTGGATCCGATACCCACAGGTTGCTGCACAAATGAAGTTAACTACTTCAGATCTATTGCTATTCTACTCTGAGAAAACATGTGCTGTAAGACAGGAGGGAAACAGAGGGGTTTGGTGTGGTGGATGTGGAATAATTTCCTGGAATGGAGAGAGTTGGGTGGTGCAGTGGTTGGCGTTATCACCTCACAGCAAGAGGTTCTCTGGTTTGATTCTCAGCTAGTGTGCCTTCTTTGGGAAGCCTGCATGTCCTCCCTGCATTTATGTGGGTTTCCCTCCATGTGCTCCAGTTTCCTCCCACACTCCAAAGACATGGCGCCTGAAGTGTTTCTCCCCAGGCTTCTGCTGAAGTGTTTCTCCCCAGGCTTCTGCTGAAAATGGGCTCTGTCCCAGTCGGACTTTCCCTGTAAACAAATGTAAAAATGAATACAATTTCTTTCCATTGCCATCTGTTCCCCTGCTTACTCTGTCGCAGAACCCGTATAAAGCAATCTGATGCCAAAGAAAAAAATGGAGATTCAAACTTTCTGGGAAGGACAAGAGACTGCCAGGATGGGACAAAGTCACTTACATGGTCATTCTGACCTACTTAATGCCAGGATGGGACAAAGTCACTTACATGGTCATTCTGACCTACTGGGACAAAGTCACTTACATGGCCATTCTGACCTACTTTCCTGCCTTTTGTTGTGGGAAGGTTACTGCTTTCCTTTTGGGACCTCCCTGCCATTGTTCTTTTTAAATATTTGCTAACCACTGTTTTGCAGAGAAAGTTTTTTTTGTTTCTTGCCAAAATTGGATGAGGGAGCAAAGAAAACATTAGAAAATTTAGAGCATGAGGGCTGAAAAACAGAGATTCACTGTACCAGCTTTCCCCTCTCATCACATTTTGATAACATTGGCAGCAGAGGGATAAACAAATAATGTCTATACAAAGATGAATTCAAAATCTCATCTTTTTATATCCTCTGGGAAATTTGAGAACACAGCCAGGCAAACTACCTCAACACAATACCAGTGGCAACAGCCCTGGATGTCATCTGCAATAGCAAACAAACATTTTAAACAATGAGTAGTGACCTGAGAAATAAAGTAACTAAACCACTAAACCACATAAAGCATAGTGTTATTTACAGGAAGGAACTGCAGATAAATCATTCATATTTTCACAAATGGTTAGCATACATTTTAACATATGAGCCTGACAATTCAAAATTCCAAAAATTTAAGTTGCAGAACCCCCCCCCCCTCCCCCAAACTTATTGTTTTATCATCCTTCACAAAACAGGGAAGGATTTGAGTTAACAAAATGCTTGGCAGTAGCTCGAATGTCTGAAGCTATAGCTGCTTGTTCAAGTTTGGGATGAGTGTGTAGAATTTGAAAGACTTATGGAAATTTGCACATTATATCTGCTTTGTTAGGTGCAGTGGCTGGCTATCAGGGAAAACACATCCACGAATGCTGACAGCACTGGGGGTGGGGTGGGGGGTGGTGTGATGGGAGGAATTTCCAGAAATTCCACTTGTAACATTTCATAGTATTTTCTAAGGGACTGAGAAACCTCAGTGTACTTCCACTGAAAACACTGGGACATTCTGTAAATGGCCTCACAGAAAGAATCCTTGACAGGGAGATTCTGACAATATGCTGCTCGAGTCTGAATCAGAATTCTGACGATATAAACCTTTATCTGTCCCATCCCATTCCTCTCCAGACAAGTTCTTGAATCTCTTTAGGAAAAGAGGAATCCCATTTAAGTTTTACCAGAAACTATATGATAAGAGGTGTCAGCAGTTTGTACAAGACCCTGAGGCAGAAAAATGATTCCCTTGTGTCCATCGGACATTTCCAGTAACCAAATGCAAAATAAATAAAATAAAATACTCCTGTCCAGTGAAACTGGAGAAGAACAGATTAAGTTTTCTATTTCTTTTTGACAGGAAAATTAAGGCAAAAGAATTTTAATGGCAGCAGCAACAACTTCTCATGAATGGGCATAACATTCTGGTTAAGCAGTGACTCTTTCTCTGCGTATTCTCCTAACACTGACAAATTTTTCTCTCCCTTGCCCACTGAGAGGTGTCCAACAGCTACAGAGGAATGACTAAATCCTGGTCCAGTGGCTGTATGTACAGGGAAAAAGATGAGTGGTCTGAGGAACCTGCTTTGTCCATGGTAGTGTCACTCACCTACCACTAAGCCAAATTGCTAGCCTGATGCGGTGGCAAAAGCTATTTAGCTTTTTCTTTTTTTGTGGCTGGAAAAAAGACCAACTGTGGGACTGGTAGTTTGGTTCCATGGTCAAGCTTAAAATGGCACCTCTTTCCTGGGGAAACTAAACAGAACAAACTGGTAACATTACAAAAGTAGTAAAAGGCACTCTAATATGATTTACCAATCCAAAAAAGGTAATTTAAACGTTTCTCCACAGAAAATAAGGTTTTAGAATGTTTAAATAAACAAACTGCTAAACATAAAAGTGCACTTCAGTTTATAAGCATAGCAAAGTTGCGTGACAAAGTCACATACTCCTAGCTTAAAAATCACCTTCCCACACAGGAAAATAAATTTAAACATTAAAAATAACATGCGGAAGGTTTTCTCATAAAAGGGAACTTATATGCCCAGCAATATAAAAGCATAAGATGTCCGCCGACCCTTGACAGCCCATACAGAAGAGGGGGTTGGGAGGGTGGCCTAATGGTTAAGGTGTTTGACTTACAAACACAAGGTGCTGGGTTTGAGTCTCACAAGGGATAATTGGCTAGGCTTAAAATGGC
>NC_056729.1:1954484778-1954592278 GCF_019279795.1 Protopterus annectens
GAACTGTAGGGCCGGGGGAAGGACCCCTGGCAGGATGCAAGAAGCCCCAACTCAATCTGAGCCTTGAGGAAATACCTCATCATCCTGTCCATGTTTGATGGGAGCAAGGTCCTGGAGGATTTAGAAAAGGCTGGTGACGTGTGTCTAGACCCTGAGAACCTCCTGTACTTCTCTGAAGAATAGTTTCTGTGCCTGGGAACTATAAAACGCTGCTGATGAGTCCCCAACCAAGATGGGATCCGACATGGGTCCCGGATCCGTCCACTTCAGATCCGAAGGCAAGGGAGGATCAGAGTGCTTAGAACTCTGAAGCCTCAGATCCAAGGAGGCCAGATCCGTGGCAGGTCATTTCAGGGTCACATTCAAAGGCATTTATCTGTAGGCCTTGGATCCGGGCGTAGACTCCCAGGACCTCAGATCCAAAGGTCTCGAACCAGAGGCCTTGGATCTGGGAGTAGATTTGCGGGACCTCAGAACAGAGGTCCTTGGATCTGACAGTGCAGAGGCAGAAGCCAGATGCAAGGAGCTAGGATCCGACAGCCTAGGCTTCTTAGAAGAAAAGAATCCACAGACAAGAGGGTGCCTTTCTCTTATGGTCGGAAGAACCCTGCTTGACCAATGGACCCCCCCTAAGCCCTCCCCTTTTAGAAGCAACTTATTGTGGCACTCAACCAATGCCCTGGGGTTGAAGAAGGCACAAATAACACAATCAAACTCCAGGTGGCCGACACACAAACAATAGACGCACTCCTCTCATGACTTGGAAAGGGGCATCTTCCGACCAGATGAGAAGCACCTCTTGAACCCTTCTGGTTTGTCAGATATGAGAAAGAAAAATAGGGACCAAACCCCGAGCAGAAAAAGACAAACCGTAACTAGGGCCAGACTAAGTAAAAAATCAGCAGAAACCAATAACTGCACCAATGCAATTAATAAATTCACAAACCAGAACAAGACAATTTAACTAAACCTACTCTAAGAGAAAAATTCTTAAGGAAAATTGGCACCAAAAGGGCTGACGAGCAAATAATTAGAAAGGGAGGGGAGGCTAAGAGGGGTACAAAAACTATAAGACTATAATTCTAAAGATACAAGAAGATTAATAGCTATAAAGACAAAAAAGAAAGTTGAAAGAGGACTCAAGCCAAAGGAATCACTTCTGTAGCAATGAAGCAGCAAACGAGATTGGAGGGGTTAGAGAGCAGCAAGTGATTATAGGAGTGGGAGGAGCTTGAGCCTGGGATCCATCTGAAAAGTTGCCAGCTCGGATACAATGTCAGATCCTACGACCCAGAAGCGAGGAATACTAACATGGATAACATCAAATCATCCACAGATGTTCCTCACTAAAAGAATACAAGGGCATATATAACATTCTGTGCAGACTGTCTCAAAGCCCTATACCTGTATTCTGCTTTTTACAGGCTGTTGAGGGGATATCTATATGCCTGGCACACAAGGCATTGTCAGACCTCACCCCAATGGACCTCCTCCACATCCACAAAACAAACATCACCAGATTTATTCATTCTAAAGACTTAAACCTTGCCTGTGATACAAATAGGACCTGCTGGACAGACAAGTATGTATCCCAGAGGCTACACCTTCTCTGAAACAGGCTCCTCCATTCATGTGAAGCAGAGTTCCTCCTTAAATCAATTTAAGTGCAACTAGGACAACTGGATGAGGAACAGGGAATTCATCCCTGGTTTGGCACCTATGTCTCTAATGGACACAGGCAGCCTGTAAATGGTTCATCTCCTAAGCCCCTGTTTACACTTCTCAAGGGCACCAGAACTTACCAGAGATTTTGGATGGATGCCTGGCTAGGCTTAAAAAGACTCTAGTGGTTGTTAGCCTAGTACACACCTATGAACGTGTAGAGCCAGAGTCTGCACATCTGCCTACTGTTCTAGAGTTTAAAGCACACTTCCTCCAGGTGGGATGATGCCATCTTCTCAAGGACATCCACATTCACCTGGTATAGAGATGAAACCAGATCTTTTTTGTCCCCAGGAGGTTGCAAGTTAGCCCTTCAACACAGACTGATCCCAACAAGATCTGTCCAATAAGGCTAGCCAGGACAATCAGACAAATCTAGTTCTTCTAACCAAGTCTAAATAGGGGAACCCATTATCCTTAAGGGAGTAATGGGAACTGCAGGAAAGGGATCTAGGAAACTACTTCAGCACCTAAAGTGCCTCCAGAAAAGGAAAAGTGGACTGAGGAAGGGAAGTGGTACTACAACAGCGATTCTACTATTACGCTCCTGACATTAACTGTACATATGCATTGTCTTGTTCTGGTTCTACCAATATTTCCATTACTGCGTGATAAAGACCAGCATTTTTCAGTGACTTGTCATGTCTCCCACATACCTCAATATAATGTAGGTCTCTTAGTTATGAAAATTAGCATAAATATGAAAAATATGAATTGAATAATAGGTGGCAAGAAAAGACTAATTTCTCCATTGTAGGACATCCCAGACGAGCAATCTTGGTGTTATTTTGTCAACGATGTCTGGATCTTTGGTCAGTCACTCAGCTGAAGCCAAAAAAAGTTCTGGATGCCACAAGAAAGTATGGGTGCGAACTGGAAGTAAACAAAAAAATAAGTTCTAGACTTGTGTGAGTTAATAAGTAACCAGTGCTGATGGGTGCCATGTCTCCATGTCCCATCAAAATTTATGGGCTGTTTGGTCCAGTGAGCCATGTTAAAGGCTGATGGTAGAGTGGCCTCTAAAAGGAGCTTTTCCAGAGGCCTATGCAGCTATCTCCACTGTGGTACTAGCATCCTTGGACCTCAGATCCTTAGAGTCATCTGACTCCCTGGTATCCCTAGACAATGTCCTACACTTTCCCTCCTTTTTAAAAGGAGATGTTTTGCTGACTTCTATCCGATGACATAACAGACCTTGGTAAGTAGGTGACAAGTCTCTTTTTGTTCACGCAGACCTGGATGTCCAGCTTAAGCTCATGACAAGATTTCACAAGCATTAAAGTCATACTCCAACCTGAGACTACACACTATTTTTGTCTATCTTTAAAATAAATCTGCCTTTTACAAGTGCACCTGTCTCTCTTGGGTAGCGCACCAGTATCACTTTAACTGGAGAGGGAAAAGACATTTGCAAAAAACAATGAAGCAGATGTTACAAACCATAAACACAGCAATTACAGTACAAAATAAAGGAAGATTATCAGGGTACCCTACCTGTTCACTCTTGTGAGTTGTGACCTAGCCCAATAGCCTGGTCAAGCATCTTTCTATACATGTAATGTATGCAGCAAGAAAGAACTAACAATGGCCAGGTGAATGCCTCCTTTATGTACGTTGCAAGAATGCCCAGTTTACTCACAAAATGTTATACGATTTGGTCCATGGGAAAAGGTGACATCAATTAAGCTGATGAGGAAGGATGCTTTGTTCTGAAATTCTGGTTGGACATCAGCCCTAAGCCTGTGGCACAGCTCCCTCAGATGACGATAGTATAGTTATGTAAAATTTTACCATAACAGTAGATGTCCTTTTCACTGTTGCAGTATTCATCACCTAGGTGATCTCTTGCCAAGGATATTCCAACGTTCGGACAGTATACCAAAGCCTTTACATCCTTCCAGTATCGTACATCAGACATATGCTTCCATTCCATGTGTACGACAAAGGTGACGTACTCATACTAGATACTCTGAACTGAAGTGCTCAAGGAGAAATAGAGCAACCCCAGGAGAAAAAAAAAAAGAGCAGGCACATCCACGAGGAAAGAGAAACAGGAGAGAAAATAGGGCAAGAAAGTAAAGACCCCTTGGCCAGTAAAGTGTTCCCAATGGGAGATAAAACTAAGGGGGCAGGGGAGCGGGACTGAATACTGCAGCAGTGAAAAGGACATCTACTATTACGGTAATATTTTTACACAACTGTACTATGTCCACCCTTATTCCTGTTGCAGTATTCATCATGTGGGGGATTACCAAGCTATTGCAAAGAATAGGAGGATGACACACAAGAGCCCCCCGCAAACCCCTGAAGAACAGTCCTAGCAAATCCTGCCTTGGCTCTGGAAATGACATCTACTTTGTAACATTTAGTAAAAGTGTGGACAGAGGACCAAGTAGTAGCTTCAAGGATGGAACCAGTATCTAAATCCTTGAAGAAAGCTCCAGAAGTGATAACTGCCCCTGAAGAATGAGGACTAACTGAGGCAGACAGCTGTCTACCATGAAAAGAATAACACATGGAAATGGCCTTAGAAATCCAGGAGGAGATGGTTTGCTTAGAAACTGCAACACCCAAAGTCCTGGAATATCTTAATATCTGATATGGAGGAGGCTGGACAGCCTATGTATCCAAGAGACAAGATGGAAGGTTAGTGCAGCAAAGCCACTTGGCATGGAACCCAGAGTCTATTTCTCAGGAGGAGGACAGCATGAGAGGCTTCAGAAGTCAGTGAGGGATGTCATCACAATTAGTGACAGATTCATGGCAATCAGATTCCATTGTAATGATAGAGCAGTATTCATAATCTCAGCCTATGCTCCATATCAGGGTTTTGATAGTGAGGAAAAGAGTGCAGACAGCAGTTGCAGGACCTACTTCCTAAAGCAGGGCAACATGAACTGGTGTTGATAACAGGTGACTTGAATGCACATACTGGCACAGACAGAACAGCTCATCAGGACTGCCCGGGTCCACATGGGTGGAGCACCAGGAATAAAGGAGAGGCCATTCTAGACTTCTGTTTGGCAAATGGCTTGGTAGTAGCCAACACAAGGTGCAGAAAGAGAAAGTCACAAGAGCACACACAACAGTGGCCAACATACAACTCAAGTGGACTTCCTCCTAGTAAGGAATGGTCACTGGGGTAGAATCAATGATTGCAAAATCATCTGCAGTGAAACAGTCGACCCACAGCATAAACCACTGCTTGCCACAATCAGCTGCAAGCAGTGGTCAGAGAAGGCTCTAAGATCAACAGAGACCAGGCTGAAGACGTGGAAGTTGACTGGAGAGAAAATACAACTCAATGAATTAGTCAAGGCTCTAGCACCTCAAGAAATGGAAATGGGTGGAACTGACAAAGAATGGCAGTGTCTCAAAACAACATGTGAGGGACTACATAACTGATTATGTGGCAGAGCCAGTTATGGAAATAAGGTACTTTAAGAAAGCTGATGGGGGAATGCAGAAGTCCAGGAAGTCATCAAAAGAAAAGAAGAGTGCAGGAAAAAGTGGAAGATCGAAAAGACCAACCTGGTTAGGAAGGAATACAGGCTGGTTAACAAAGAAGCTAAGAAAGGAGCTGCTGCAATAGTGAAAAACAGGGCATCGGATGCACTCTACCAGCTTCTGGAAAGTGACTCAAAGTGGCACAAAGAAACTATACCAAGTTGCAAGACAGAGAGAGAAAGATGAAGACAGACCGACAACCCTTCATAAGGGATGCCAGCAACAACCTGCTCACCCATCCACAGAACATGAAAGGCAGATGCAAGGAGTATTTTATTTCCAGCAGCTTCTGAATGAAGAAAACCCCACATTTATTTTATTTTACATTTATTGACAGGGATAGTCTTGACTGGATACATGTCTTTTTTCAGCAGAGACCCGGGGAGAAAAGCTCCAGACATACAAGGAACAAACAATTACATAATTACATAGTTACATATAAATAAATTTTGCAAATTCAGGGCAGTGATACATACATGAAAAGGATATGTCAGACTCTCATAGTAGCAGAACTAGTAGATTACAGACATAGCTAGAATGCAGTCGGCCATGGCATGAAGTCCTCTTTTAGCACTTGATTATAGGCAAGAGTTAGTCAGGAATAGAACAAGGACATAGCCAATGCTTTTTAAAGTACTGAATTAGACTTTTTTTGAATAGAGTTAGTGTGGGTTCTGAAGAAAGGTCAGTATGAAGAGAGTTTCAAGTTTTGTCAACAGAGTTGGCAAAAAGAGATTCCCGGTTTTGAAAGTTTGAACTAGTAGTCTGTCAGATGAGTGAAGTGTCTTGAGGTTAATGTAGGGGGTGATGAGATTTTTAAGTACAGGCATATTTTCAAGATGGTAGAGAACCTTGTGTGCAACTATTACTTGGTTAACCTGCAGCAGGTTAGGCAGTTCAAGCCACCCTAGCTGATTTAGGTTAAGACAGTGTGAGTTCTGTAGGCTGCACCAGTAGCAAATCTAGCAATGTGATTATAGCAGCTTGAAAGTTTGTTAAGGTCAGTTTTACTTAGGTTTATGAATAAAGGGGAGGCATAGAGGAGGGTGGAGAACAGATGTGTCCGAGCAATTATAGTTCTAGCTAGTGGCGTTAGGAAGGCTTAATCTTGTTATAGTGAGCCAAGTTTTTTCTTAAATGTTTTAATAGTTTTATTAATATGCAGATCAAACCTAAGGTTATTGTCGACTATTACCCCTAGCAGTTTAGTAGAGGGATCTGGTGAAATAATGGTGCCGTTGTTAGACTTTAAAGTAAAGGTTATAAGGAAGACATACGAGTGGGGGAGAAAAGCAGCAGCTTGGTTTTGTTAAGATTTAACATGAGACGACAACTAAGGAGCCAATTTTCAACCGTGTTGAAGGTATTTTGGGACAAAGTCTACAGATCTATAGGGGAGGTGTCAGAGCATATTAAAGTGGAATCATCCACATACTGAATGCATGTTGCATTTGGGATGACTGTATACATGTCATTAATAAAAGATGGAAAATAGAAGGGGTCCTAATATGGAGCATTGGGAGGACTCAGAGGGTGATAGGTAAAAGGGTAGATAGTTTGTCCTGCCAAAAGACAGTCTGTTGTCTACCACTGAGAAGATTGGAACCACTGAATGGCCTGGTCATCTAGGGAGATGGTTTTCAAAGTATGTATGAGTAGTTGGTGGTTTACCATATCAAAGGATTTGGAAAGATAAAGATGGCTGAGTAAAGTTTATTATTGTTGTGGTACTGGTTTATGACACTGGATAAGAAGAGGAGGGCAGAGGCGGTACTATGGAATAGTCTATAGACGTGTCCAACCTGCGGCCCACGGGCCGCATGCAGCCCTCAGAGCTCTTCCATGCGGCCCTCAACCTCTAACTGCAACATCGATGTATGCATGCCCCAAAACCCTTTTTTTTTGTGTTTTTCACTCCTGTGGCCTGTAACGCTAATGCCGGTGTGTGCATGTGCCAAAGCACCCTTCTAGTTTTGTTTTTGAGCCAAAAAAGGGTCAGTGTGTTTACGCCATTATTTTGTGCCGAACAATCAAGTGTGTGTGTGTGTTCTCGCTGAAGAGGGACTCGTGTATGGATTTGCCTCTGTTGCCTTTGAAAGGGACAGCAATTACCTGTGTTAATAGGTAAGTATGGAGTGAGTGAGTGAGTGCATGCATGAAAGTAGAAAAAGAGTGTGTGTGTGTGTGTGTGTGTGTGTGTGTATATATATATATATATATATATATATATATATATATATATATATATATATGTGTGTGTGCATGACAGAGAGACGCATGCACAAAGAGGCTAACAGTGATCTGTCTACCTACTGAACACAAACAAGTTAGCTCACAAATATATCATACATTGAGTACACTTTCATTAAATTGCGGCTTTCCTATCAGGAAGAGTGTTGTATTCAACATGAACTCATACCTCTTAACAGTATGGATTTTCAAAGAAAGTCTGTATTTTTGCCTCATCTTCCAATTTGTGTCCTTTGCTTAGGAAATAAAAGTAGTCATCCAAAGTAATGCAGTTCCAGGGAGTGAGAATGAGACAGCAGCCTAGGGTTAATGGGTCAGTAGTGGACTGACTATGTGGGACTGTAGCATATAAAGTTGTATTGTTTTTTTCAGACAACCGAAAAAACACCTAGTACTACTTTTTCATTGGTGGGTTCTAAGCAGTGGTAGGCTGGACAACAGTAAGAATAGCTTTGGCGGATCATCAATACTGGCAAATCAAGTGGGCACAATGTCATTTTTTAAATGTTGAGAATTTTAGTGTGTATGTGTGTGCTTATGTGTTGGGAGCACTGCAACAGTGGATGATTATTAAAGACAGAGACTTACGGACTGTGGAGAATATGTTTCTCTGTTTCAAAACCTAATACTTGGGTACGCATGCCAGAAGCAGATTTTTTAAGACATAGCTTCTTGCCATTTACAGTGGATGGATATTTACATTTAATGGACAATGTATTAGCGTGGACCTGTACTGTGGGGTTCTGAAGGATGCCAAGTCTACCACTGCCAATGTCTTGTAAAGTGACCTGGAAATGAATATTGGGATGTTACTGAAAAAATATAGTAAGTGGGCTTAGAAATATAGTTTAATTAAACAAAGTGTACTTTCAATTTACAGGCTATAATTTAATCTATTTCAGGTAGTCCAGATACTGGTAGATTGTATACCATTAGACTTAATTAGGGAGAGCTGTCATTCTGGGGAAACAAGCAGCCCTAGTTTCAGTGAAAGCTCTGTGGTTGCTTGCAGGTAGGAAGTTGCAGGATGTTGATGCAATGTGTTTTATTTATTATTTTTAATGCATTTGTCATTTCAAAGCATGGTTTTCTTTGATGCAAAAGAAGGCAGGACTGAATGAGCCATATAATGTTTAACTGACAATAATGGGATAGAAGGATTAGAAGTGATGTATAATGTTTTCAGCTACAGTTGTTTCAATGGTGTCTGTAATGCATAACTATTTTTGGGCCTGTGTCCCAGTTTTATTTTTCGCTTTGTCCAGATTTCTTGATCTAAGGTTGAGAGGTATGGTTCCATACTAAATCCGAAGTTCTATTTACCTTGGAAGACTTTTCGGCATAATTATGAAAAACAGAGCCTTTTTAATATCTCTGCTTATTTCCAATATAAACTGCCATGCAACCTTGCAAATAACCTTCTTATTAAACTACTTTACTTAATAAAAAGGTTGACTGTGGTGGTGGTGCTGCGGTAGCATTGTCGCCTCACAGTAAGACGTTGTCCAGTTAGATTCTCAGCTAGAGCATCTTCTGTGTGGAGACATGCGTGAATGGGTGTACCTTTGTTGAAGGCTGTGCATCAGGCCTGGCAGCTCGGCACGTAAAAATCTACTGCCAATCATTAGCAGACCAGAGTTCCACTGTGGCAACCTCTAACCGGGAAAAAACCGAAAGACACAACAACATTAAGCTACTTTACTTCTTTTGGAATTGACAGGTATGATTCATCTATTCGGACATAAGCATAGAGTGCTAATGTGACTGATTTCTTGCAGCAGTCTGTGGTTTACACAATCACAATAACTTTTCTGTGTTTCTGGGTGTGTAATCAATTTAACAGTTTTAAAGATGTTTTCCATAAATAAATAAATATATAATAAATAAATAATCCTCTCTACACTTTGAGCTATTGACAAAGTCTGGGAATTTGTTTTTTTCAAAAGCGAAGGTTAGCATTACAGCTCAGTAAACTGTCAGTCTGAGTAACTTCTGCACAAATTAAAATGTCTGAATGTCAAACGGCTTTAGATTGGAGGGAATTTTATTTTTATTTATTTTATTTTACATTTGTTTACCAGGAAGGTCCGACTGGACACAGGTCCATTTTCAGTGGAGGACTGGGGAGAAAAGCTCCAAAAATAACACAAAACAATATAATACAATACATGAGAGAGACAGCAAATTATGGATGTAGTACTCATACAATATGGCAGAGATTACATCTCATAACAACGAGAATCATTGAGGTACAGAATAAACTTAAAAACATTTTTTTACAGTTATAATTACAGCAAGGCAAATATCAATGAGTTAAGTTTTTAGGAGAAAGCTGTTTGCACATAGCTGAAGCTCTGAAACAATCTTTTGGTATGGATTAACCTGGGGAATGACACAAGTTATATGTTTACACCAGTATGTAGCATTATAGTTTATGGTTTTCTTATTGATTTACTTTTTGCTGAGCAGTTGTTTGTTGATTTATTGATGGTCCTTTTGGTGGTGGGAAATTACATGGATGAATCCATCTCTATTATGATTTTTTTTCCAGCTATTGTGACTTCCAGACAATTTCATTCAGTGAATGGGTGTCATGTGATTACTCAGGTTGCCTATTTTACAAGTAGGGACTTTGTGTGTGTGTGTAAGAGAGATTTAATATGTATACTGAATATAATTTTGCAAATGGAATTCTTAGTTAAACATGTCCCTCTTCTTGGGCAACTAGACTTGAGTAACCAATATTAGATCTTAGCCATCGAGCTGGGAAAGGTTAGTATGTGGATTTTCCATCTGGTTTGATGAAGGCTATACTACTTACCCAAGGACTACATTTATGGCTATCCATCCAGCCATCATGTTGCTGAACTACACTGTTTGATAATGAGAAGAGCTTTTTACAGAAGTTGAAGGTTTTTGTGTCAAGAACCTGTCCATAAAAGTGGCTTGTTTATGTTGCAGTGAAGGCTGTGGTCTTTGTAGTGAGCATTTTAAGTATAACCAGTGTTTCTGAGGTAGAGGAAGTCTCTTAAGGTAGGATCTTTCTTATCCTGGAAAGCAAGCCAATGATGAAATTTATAGGGGCCAGTGAGAGACAGAGGAAAGCAAGAAGCTTTATGGTCTGTTTGGATAACTAAGTGAACTTAGTCCTTTGACCTTTTTATCAGAAATGGTTGTAGTCTTTCTTTTGGCAGGGTGTTTTGCTGAGGCACATGCCAAAAGGGACATTGCACTCAATAATGGCTCTTGCAAAGGAAGAATACAGGGATGTTATGACCTTGTCCCTAGATGAGATATCCTTACTAATGAAGTGGGCCATGTAAAAAGCTTTCCTTACAACGGAGACAACGTGGTGGTCAAAAGTCAGGTTTCTATCAACCTGGGTGCCCAAGTACCATACGACTTATTGTGTGTTTACAACATTGTTATTAATGTGATAATTTGTGGGGACATCACTCTCCTCAAAGGGGATGATGATGCATTTTTTGGCATTTAGCTTGAGGCCATATTTCTGGCACCAGTTATTTGTTTGGGTGAGACCCTCTTGTAGCTTATTCAGAATTGTTTTATTAAGTCAGTAATGTGAATTCTTTACTTTATTGCAAATTTGTTGGGTTATTTTTGTGGATTATAGTATTGTAGGGCTGCTGATGTTGACATTTTACGTAGTTGGACTGCTGGAATGGTTTTCCCAGTGAGAAATGCTAGTGCTGTAGTGAATATCTGTTTATTTGTAAAAAAAAAAAAAAAAAAATATATGTATATATATATATATATATATATATATATATATATATATATATATATATATTTATTAACTAAGATGTTAGAGTTAACTGTTACATTAGAGAATTAGAATGAGAATTTTAAGGCAAATATTAGGCATTTATTGCATTTATTCATTGTTCAAATGCACCTACAGTACAGCCAGGAGGTCGACTGTGGTCTTCTGGAGCAACGAAAGAGTTAACTATATGATATATTTTATATGCGGCCCTAAGACTATTTCTGTTCACTCAATGCGGCCCCAGCAAGCCAAAAGGTTGGACACCCCACTCTAAAGCCATGTTGAGAGTTGACCAAGAGATTGTTCTGGGTAAGATAATTCAGTAGTTTATGGATGCATTTCTCCATAATTTTAGCCAGGGGTGAGAAAACAGCCATGGGTCTATAATTTGACAGTTCAGTAGAGCTGCCTCCTTTATGGAGTGGAATAACATGGGATGTCATCCAGACAGAGGGAATGGAAACTTCAGATATGGTTCTACTGATCTGGATGGAGATGGGGTATGCTATGGCATCTGCAGCTTTTTGTAGACATGCTGAAGGGAGGAGATCTGCAGACAGGGTGGTTGGTTTTAATTTCTTAATTTGTGTTCGGACTAGTGATGTGGAAACTGGTTGAAAGTTAAAGGAGAATTGGGAACTGGGTATGGTGACCATCGGATGTGGGCAGCCAGGGGATAGTTGGTTAGCTAAGTGCTGGATGGTTTCTGTAAAGAAACTGTTAAAGGTAATGGCAAAGTACAGTTGTGTACACTTACCATAAATGTAGATGTTAGAGTGTATTCACTGTTGCAGTCATTACATTTGGGTAATCTGCTGGCAGGTTGCCCTCAGTCGGCCTGATTAACAGTCTTGGGTCCTGCGTCGGTTGCTGTCCCTTCTTCCATAACGTCAGGTCGTCAGGGGTATAAAACATGCAGCCGATGCCATTACATCAGTTTTTCTTGCCCCAGATGTCAGGTGCCCCACAAATGGGGAGCAAATAAAATTAAAAACACAAAAATATACCTCCAACCAAAAGCAAATACACCAAAAAGGCTTTTTAAACATAGTAAAAGAAAGTAGAGGTATAGGCAGAGAAAAACAATGGGCTGGAGGGAGGGTAACCAGGACTACAACAGTGAATACACTCGAACATCTACATTTATGGTAAGTGTACACAACTGTACTATGTTCTTCATGTTTCACTGTTGCAGTCATTACATTTGGGTAGATTCCCAAAGCTATGGTTGGGAGGAGGAAATTTTACAACATTAGGACAAGCTATAAGGCCCTGCAAGACAGCAGTGGCAAAGCCAGCTCTGGATTTGGAGAAAATTGGTAAATGATAATGCTTGGTGAAAGTATGTACAGAACACCAGGTAGGAGCTTCTAGAATGCAGCCCTGGTGGAATGGGATCTGATCCCCTGGGGGACAGGTTTTCCATGGTGCTTACAGCAGAAATTAATGTAATGACATCCATTTAGAAATGGTTTGTTTTGAAATGGCCTTCCCCTCTGCCCCAGCAGCAAATGCTACTAGCAATTGTTCAGATTTTCTTCGAAATTTAGTTCTGTCCAAGTAGAATCTAAGCTGTCTGTGCACGTCCAAGGAATGCAGAATCTGTTCCCCTTTGTTCTGTGAATTGGGATAGAAGGTTGGCAAACAAATGGACTGATTAAGAGCCACACTGGAAACCACCTTGGGCATGAAGGATGGATTGGTCCTCAAAGATATCCTGTCCGCATAAAAGATGATGAAAGGCTCCACTGCCATAAGGGCCTGTAATTCAGATATCCTTCAAGCTGAAGTGATTGCTAAAAGGAAGGCTGTTTTCCAAGAATGAAATTTTAAGTCTGCAGTAGCAGCTGGCTCGAAAGGAGTTAGAGTGAGCGTCTCAAAAACAAAGTTAAGGTCCCAGGCAGGGGTAGGAGCTCTCCTGGGTGGTCTCAAGTTCTTTGCCCCTCTGAGATACTGCTTGAGCAGGGAATGAGAAAAGAGGGGTGGGTTCTGTGTTGTAGTGAGCTGAAATAACTGAAGCATGGATTTTAATAGAGGAAAAAGACAGGCCCTTGTGAAGCATCTCAGTTAAGTATTGCAAAATCTGAGGTAAATTCGGCGTTGCTGTGCTCATCCCTAAAGATTGGTTCCAGGCACATAATCTTTTCCATTTGTCAGCATAAGATTTTCTAGTACTAGGTCTTCTTGCCTCCAAGATGACATCCATCACAGGTTTGCAGAGGGATGCTAAGGATGAATTTAAGTTACTAACCAAGCTGCAAGGTTCAAAGTTGGGAGCTGAGGGTGCATAATTTGGTTCTCCTGCTGAGACAGCAAGGAAGGAGTCTGAAGTAGGTGCCATGGAGATATTTGTGACACATTGCGCAGGAGTGGGTACCAGTGTTGGCGTGGCCAGTCTGGAGCAATCAAAATCATTCTTTGCTTGTCCTGTTTGACTTTTAGCAGAACTTTGGAGAGCAAAAGCAGAGGGGGAAAGGTGTAGACAGACAGGTTTTTCCAGCTGAAGGACACAGCATCCACTTTCCAGGCTTTTTTGTGGGGAGTCCTTGTACAAAATTTGTCTAACTGGTAGTTCTGGGGGGAGGCAAATAGATCTCTATCTGGGCTCCCCCATTTGCTTGTCAACATGTTGAAAATCTGTGGTTCCAGTTTCCACTCGTGTGGGTCCATGAGATTTCTGCTTAGTCCTTCTGCCAGTGTATTCAATTTTCCTGGCAGGAATCGAGCTTGTAGGTGCACTTGGTAGCTCAAGGCCGTGTTCCATAATGCCATGGCTAGTTTGCAGAGAGGGTAGGAATGTGTACCCCCTGCTGGTTTATGTACCACATAACCATGGTATTCTCCGTCTTTATCATTAGTTGTCCTGGAATAATGTAGTCCTTGAAGGCTGTCAGAGCATTCTGTACAGCTAACATTTCTTTTTGATTGATATGTAGGTGCATTTGATTTGGGTTCCATTTGCCCTGAATGCACTTCCCTGCCAGGAGTGCCCCCATGCATAGTCTGATGCATCTGTAGTTAGGGTTTGGGTGGCAAGGGGTAGTGTGAATGGCAGTCCCTTGTTTTGGTGGCAGGCCTCTGCCCACCATAGGAACTCCAGGCGTAGGCAAGGTATGATAGGAATCATTGTTTCCAGGCTGTGACAATGTTGACTCCGTAGACTGTTTAAGTACCACTGAAGTTTCCTCGCATACAGTATTGCATATGGAATTAGAAGAATGCAGGAGGCCATGAACCCCAAGGCGTGCAGTATTTGTCTTGCAGATAGCAGGGTTTTTGTGGCCACTTGTTTGAAGTAAGTTACCAAATAAATTTGCTTTTCTGGCGTGAGGAAATCCATCTGGGCAGTTGTACTGAAGCTTGCACCCAGGAATGTAATCTGTTGAGAGGGTACCAGTTGTGATTTCTTTTCGTTTATGGTGTACCCCAGACAAGTTAGAACCCTTTTTACAAATGCCAGATGGTTTAGAAGTGTGGCCTGGTTTTCTGCCTGAATTAGACAATCGTCTAGGTATGGATATATTTGAATATTTCTTTGCCTGCAAAATGCAATTACTGGAGCCAGGCACTTTGTGAATACCCTGAGCGCAGCAGACAAGCCAAAGGGCAGTGCAGAGAACTGATCATGCAAGTAGCCTGCTTTGAAGCGTAGGAATCTTCTGCAAAATTCCATGATTGGGATATGCAGGTAAGCTTCTTTTAAATCTAGAGTTACCAACCAGGCATCTTCGCCTAGCATAGGAAGTAACTGGTGAAGAGCCAGCATCTTGAATTTTGCAATGTCCAAAAAGGTGTTTAGAGAAGACAGGTCCAGAATTGGACGCCATGATTGGACTTTTCTGGGTACCAGGAAAAGCCTGGAATGGAAACCTTGTCCCTTTTCCTCTTCTGGTACTGGTTGAATAGCCCCCATGCTTAAGAGGGAAAGTACTTGTTTTTTGAGCCTCTGCCCACTGATTTAGGGGCAGGTCTGGCCACCCGTTTGGTGTTGGCAAAGTGTGGAAATTAAATTTGTATCCCTGGGGCACTATTTAAAACCCATTTGTCCTGGGTTATGAGTTCCCAGTTTTCTCCATGAAGAGCAATCTTTCCCCCCAAAGGGGAGGCTAAAAGGTAAGTGCTTGGTAATTTTAAAGGAAAGTCATTGAGACTCTACCATAGGGGGGTGCCTTGTTATTTCCATATTTGGAAGTGGAGGCCCCCACTGCTTAGTTCGGAGTCCCCTCGGACTGAAATCTGGTGCTTTTGGTGTGTCTGGATTTGGGTTCTGCTTGAGAGGATCTAGAAGGAGCTGGAAAGGACCAATTCTTAACAGGCCAGTGCCTACTAAATCTTGGAGGTTGCACTTGTAAGAAATCTTTTACAGTTTGCATAAATTTAGCTTTATCTTCTTTTTTTAGAACTTCTTCAGCCTTATTGCCAAACAGGCGGTCCTGATTTAAAGGAGCATCCAACAATTTTACTTTAACATGATCAGGCAGAGATTACTCCTTAAGCCAAGCATGCCTTCCAAGCACAGACCCAGTAACAGCAGCCCTGCAAGAGGCCTCTAAAGAATTAAAACCACACTGCAAAGAATGTTTTCCAACTTGTTCATCAGAATACAATAAATCCTGTAAATCTTTATTTTCCACAAAGTCAGAAATCAACATCATTTTCTGTTTAAGCAGTCCAATAATATGCTGTTGATATTTTTACATATGAAATTGGCAGTTTAAAGCCCTGATTGCCAAGGTTGCAGAAGAATAAACCTTTTTACCCCATCTATCCAGCACCCTGGAGTCTCTATCAGAAGGGGTAGGATTTTTAGCAGTAGAAACCTTAATGCCCTTGGGCCCCTGAGAAATGGTTTCTGGATCCGCAGCAGGACTTTTGAAAAGGAACTTGTGGGACTCAGGAACCCTGTAGTATCTGTCAGGTTTACTAGGAGCCAGAGGCAGGGAATCAGGGGCCATACTGGATTCCGAAAACACATCAACAATGTCTAGTACAGAAGGTATAGCTAAAGGCCTATGCTGAGGTAGTATTAGGAAATCCCTAAGCCTCTTTTTTTTATTCAGAAAATTCCTGACTTTTCCAGTGGAAATGCTCCCTTAAGATATGTAAAGTTTCCCCAAAAGAAAAATCCTCAAGGGGGGGGGGGGGGGCAGAGGAAATGGAATCCTCTGCATCAGAATCCTCATAATTAGGTATGGACAAATCCAGGTCATTAGAAGAATCAGAAGAAACAGAGTCCTGAGCAGAAGATTTATAATCAAACTCAGCCCTAGGCCTCTTAGAAGGGGGGGGGGGGGGGTTGACTACCCCTAATTAGAGTAATAAGATCTTCAGCCATTTTGATAATTTGTTTTTTAGGCATAGGGGCCTGAACATGTGGCCTGGGCATTGTTTTTTTAGACATAGATCGAGATTTAGGCCTTAGTGTAGAAGGTGGAGTCTGTTTAATATGCAAGTCTGCAGGCCTGAATACACCTTCAGAAGCCGGTGCCTGCACAGCGGCTCTGGATCCATCCAAGGTAGAGACATCTGTGGGGTCCAAAGATGAAGCATCTCGCGGCATTACCGGACACCGAATGGGTTTCAGAAGAGGCCTGCGAGTCAAAAGTAGCAGGTATCAGGGGCTGCGAAAGCACCTCACTGAGTACCGGCAAACTGGCGATTGGCTTAGAAGAGTCGTCGGCAGTTTTGGACTTCGACAGTCTGTCTCTGTCTTTATCTTTGCGTTTTTTTGTAATTCCGGTAGTCTGATGGCTAACAGACGTCATTTCTGGATAATTAAACCAAAAACCGAAATATTTAGAGGCAAAAATGTACAGATGACGGACAGTGCGCTGATTAAATAAAGCACAAAACCGACAGCAAGGTACGTCGTTGGTCAGGGCTTAGGCAAGGAATACAGTACAAATGAAAATCTTTATGAGGTATTTGCTTTCCACAAGTAATGCAATTAACTTTTACTGACAAGGGTAAGGAGCAAGAAAGTGTTCCCAACAGGGTACTTCGCTTTAAGTTGAAGACTTCGGTTCTGAAACTCGAAAACAAAAATTTCAGGAGTCAGCAGATCGGCACTTGCGAACTGCTTCTGCTTCGGGCACCGCACGGCAAGAAAGACTGATATAATGGCGTTGGCTGCATGTTTTATACCCCTGACGACCTGACGTTATGGAAGAAGGGACAGCAACCGACGCAGGACCCAAGACTTGGTTAATCAGGCAGACTGAAGGTAACCTGCTCCCAAATGTAATGACTGCAACAACAGTGAAACACGAAGAACATCATCTTCTGGAGGGTTTTTGGTTAGTAGCCAAGAGGGTAGGAGTGGTGGTTTGTCCTGGGTGAAGAAGTTTATTTATACATGCCCAAAACTTTTGATGTTTGTTTTGATGTTTCTGTTGTAGAGAACAAAAATAGTTTTTCTTGTCTAACGTAATAGATTTTTTTGTGTCATTCCTTAGCTATCTATATCCAAGTTGATCCATGGGGGCGTTTGTGGTACACGAGGTGGTCCAAGCCTTCTTTCTAAGTAGGAATTTTGTCTTGTTTCTTTTGAAAGCCATGGAGCAACTTTTGCTTTGGTTCTAATAGAAAGTACAGTTATGTACACTTACCATAAATTTGAGTGTATTCACTGTTGCAGTCATCACCCTTGGGTTATCTGCCTGCAGGCAGCCCTCAGTCGGCCCGAATACCAAAGACTTGCTATTTCTGCGTCAGTTGCTGTCGCTCCAGGACTGACGTCAGGTCGTCAGGGGTATAAAAACAGGCAGCCGACGCCATTACATCAGTTTTTCTTGCCCCAAATGTCAGGAGCCCCACAAATAGGGAGCTAAGTTATGGTGGTGAAAAAACAAACCCAGTAAAAAGTAAATAGTATAAAACAGAGAGAGAGAGAAAGACTAGGGGGCTGAAGGGAGGGAAACCAGGACTGCAACAGTGAACAGACTAAAACATCTACATTTACGGTAAGTGTACACAACTGTACTATGATCTTTGTGTTTCATTGTTGCAGTCATCACACTTGGCTAGATTCCCAAAGCTGAGGAAGGGTGGAGGCAGTCAAAGAGAGTTGGGGCTGGCTAGTATGCCTTGCAGGACTGCTGTTGCAAAACCTGCCCTGGATTTGGAAGACAGGCAGGTGGTAGTGCTTGGTGAAGGTATGTACAGAACTCCAGGTAGCAGCTTCCAGGATGTTCCCGATAGGGACTCCCCTGAGGAATGCTGTAGAGGTAGATGTTGCCCTAGTGGAATGTGTTCAGACCCCTTGAAGGGTTGGTTTCTCATGGTGCTTGTAGAAGAAATGGATGCAGTGTGCTACCCATTTAGAAATTGTTTGCTTAGAAATGGCCTTGCCCTCTGGCCCTGGTGCAATGCTGACTAGTAACTGGTTAGACTTCCTGAAGGGCTTAGTCCTGTCCAGGTAGAATCTGAGCTGTTTGTGCACGTCCAAGGAGTGCAGGATCCTTTCCCCTTTATTTTGAGGATTAGGGAAGAAGGTTGGCAAATGGATAGGTTGGTTGAGAGCCACACTAGACACCACTTTAGGCATAAAGAAGGGTTAGTCCTGAGGGAAACCCTGTCCGCATGGAAAATGAAGGATTCCACAGCCATAATGCTTGTAGCTCAGACACTCTTCTAGCTGAACTGATAGCCAGAAGTAAGGCTGTTTTCCAAGAGAGGAATTTAGCTCTGCTGACGCTGCAGGCTCAAAGGGGGGTAGCGTGAGATTTTCCAGTACAAAGTTAAGGTCCCGAGCAGGGGTGGGTGATGATCTTGGTGGCCTTAAGTTGTTTGGCCCTCTCAGGAACTGTCTAAGAGGGTGAGAGAGGAGAGGTGGCTCAGTGTTGTAATGAGCCGAAAAGACAGAAGCATGGATCTTAATGGAGGATAAGCATAGGCCTCTGTGGAGTAGATCTGCTAAATAATCCAGGATTAGAGGCAGGAAGGGCAGAGTTGTGTCCTCTTCTTTAGACTGAATCCAGGAGCAGTATCTTTTCCACTTATCAGCATAGCATTTCCTTGTACTGGGTCTTCTGGCCTCAAGAATGACATTCAGCACCTGCTTGCTTAGGCTGGTAACTGGGGGAGATTTCAAAGAATAAGCCAGGCTGCACGATTTAGGGTTTGCAGTTGCGGATACAAGATCTGTCCCCCCTGTTGAGAGAGCATGGTTGGGTTCTGGTGTAGGTGCCACGGTGGCACCAGAGATGGGCTGCGCAGGAGTGGGTACCAGTGTTGGCATGGCCAGTCTGGGGCAATCAGAATTGTCCTTGGTCTGTCCTGTCTTATTTTGGGAGAAGGGGCAGAGGGTGAAAGGCATAGACTGACAGGTTTACCCACTGGAAGGATAGGGCATCCACTTTCCAGGCCCTGCTGTGTGTTGCCCTGTTGCAGAATTTGTTGAGCTGGTGATTGCAGGGGGAGGCAAAGAGATCCATCTCTGGGGTCTCCAATTTCTGAATCAGAAGGTTGAAGGTGATGGGCTCTAATTGCCACTCGTGGGTCTAGGAGATTTCTGCTCAAGTCGTCTGCCAGTGAGTTTTGTTTGCCTGGCAGGAATTGAGCTTGCAGATCGACCTGCATGCCTAAGGCCGTGTTCCACAGGAACATGGCTAGCCTGCAGAGCGGGTAAGAGTGGGTTAGCCCCCGAAGTACCACATCACTGTGGTGTTGTCTGTTTTTAGTAGCAGGTGTCCTGGGGAGAGTAGGGATCTGAAAGCTGTCAGAGCATGCTGCACTGCTAGCATCTCTTTTTGGTTGATGTGCAGATGAATTTTACTTGGGCTCCAGTGGCCCTGAATGCACTTGCTGTCCATGTGTGCCCCCCAGGCATAGTCTGATGTATTTATGGTTAGGGTCTGGACTGCGTGGGGCTGAGTAAAGAGCAGTCCCTTGTCGTGGTTGCATGCTGCTGCCCACCAAAGAAACTCTGTCCTTAGACAGGGTACGATAGGAATGTGTTTCCAGGTCTTGAGAATGTTGGCACCAAAGACTTTAAGTACCACTGAAGTTTCCTCATATGCAGTCTGGCATATGGAATTAGTAGGATGCAAGAGACCATGAACCCTAGGGCCTGCAGGATTTTCCTTGAGGATAGTTTGGTTCTGGTGGCCATTAGTGTAAAATAATCTGTCAGATAGGCTTGTTTTTCTGGAGTGAGGTATGCCATCTGGGCTGCTGTGTCCAAGCTTGCTCCCAAGAATACAATCTTTTGCACTGGGGACTAGTTTTGATTTCTTTTTGTTGATGGTGTACCCCAGGGGAGGTTAGAAAATTTTTTACAAATGTCATGTGCTGCAACAGAAACTCCTGACTGTCTGCCTGAATCAGGCAGTCGTCCAAGTACCGGTAAATCTGAATATTTCTCTGTCTGCATTAAGTAATGGCTGCGGCCAGGCATTTTGTGAATACTCTGGGAGCACTGGATAAGCCAAAGGGAAGTGCAGAGAACTGATTATGCATAAATCCTGCCCTGAAGCATAGGTATTTCCTGCATGACTCCCTTACAGGGGCATGCAGATAGGCTTCTTTTAAGTCTAGGGTGGCTAACCAGGCATCTTTGCCTAGCATAGGTAGGAGCTGCTGCAGGGTGAGCATTTTGAATTTTGGTATCACTAGGAAGGTGTTGAGAATGGAAAGATCTAGGATTGGTCGCCAAGTACCCTCCTTTCTGGGTACCAGGAAACGTCTGGAATACAATCCTTGACCTATCGTTTTTTTTTCTCAAAACTTGCATATTTTCTGTCCTTGACCTAGCACTCTTGTGTGGGGTCATTTACTGCACTGTTATAGCTTGATATTACTTGTGAACCTCTGCTATCTCTGAAAAAACAAAACAAAACAAAAAAAAATCTTGCTTTTTTCCCCACTTTTCTGAGATTTAAAAAAGTTCAGTTACAGGCTTGCTGTTCCTGAACTGTTTGTAAGTTTCTGTGAGGCCATTTTTGCTTAGGCTAAAGGAAAGTATCTCTGTTGATCAGTGGCAGTGAATAACATTGAGCAGCTTCCCTGCCCCCTGTAGGAGTGGTTACTGACTTGAAACTGTAGTTTTATTGTCCGTTTTGGGTCTATTCCTGCTTCTTTCCAGCCCCTGGTATCAAGCACGCTTTAACGTGCTTTAGCGCGGAGTTGCCACTAGAGCAGCATCGGGCAGCGCCGGTTTAACAAGGTTAAACTTTTTCTGGCTCCATAAAGTCTGTTCTTCAATTTTTCCCTTAGAACTGCTCTGTTAGGAACCTAAACAGTTTACACCTTCACTGAAAAGTGCAGCACTTGTTCCTAATAGCTTTTTCTTCTCAAAAAGCTCAGCACTTGTCTTAAAAGCATATCCCTTGTCTTATAAGCATTTTCTTTGCAGGTCAAGCACTCCTATATTATACAAATCCCTCACTTGCAAAACCCCCCAGGAGTGCTCACTTCCCTGCTAAGCCCTCTACTTTTCTGTCTCATACCAACTCATAATTCTTTCTAGCATGTCGAAGGGTCAGATGCTGGCGTCCTCTCCTGCCCAGTTGGTGAATCTGGGAATTCTGAGGCAATGTTACAATTGCCTCATGTACACAGACAACCCTCTCCTCCTCCCACATAACACTAACACTTGCGAGAGATGCAGCTATTTAGCCAAACTGGAGGCTGAGCTCTCTCAACTCAGGACTGGCAAGACCAGGCAGGAGGAGAAGGCAACTACACACACCACAATACCAGTCTCACATAACTCAACCACACCACTGAATCAAACACAAACACACTAAGACATACTCGAAGGCTCCGAGTAAAAATGTACCTAAACAGCAAAGGCCTCCAAAGCAGACACCCAAGCAACTGCAAACTCAAGACACCACACAAACAACACATAAACAACAAAATCAGTGTGCAAAGCAGTCACTGCCCTTAAGGCCAAATACAACACCAAACATACTTGTCATAGGTGACTCCATAGTCAGACACACTGACGTCCCACTCACCAGGCTGAACAAGGAGAAGGTCACGGTAAGCTGCCTATCGGGCGCTAGAATCCGCCACATAACACAAGCACTCAGGTCACTCCACGGCAAGTACAAGTATGACACAGTCATTGTCCATGCTGGTGTGAACGACCTGAGACGTACCTCCCTGGACTACATGAAAAGAGACATAGAGGAGCTCTCTGATTATGTAGCCCAGGCAGGTATGACCCTGACCAGTATCCTTCCTTCACCACGAATGATGCCACAATATAGTGACAAGATGATCAGCTTTAACAATTGGCTTAATTTCTGGTGTCATTCAAAGGGGATCCAGGGTCTGTCTGCCTTGGATGACATGCTTGACAAGCCACGCTGCTTCGCAAGGGACGGCTTGCACCTGTCACCCCTGGGATTCCGGATATTGGCTAAGGCTCTTGCCACCCCCATAGTGCCTTTTTAAGGCAAGGCTCAAATTCTAAACCTACCACCCTAGAAAACAAAAACGGGAAGAAACTAAGGGTAATGCTGCTCAATGCCAGAAGTCTAAATCTCAAAATGCACGCACTCGAGGCCCTTCTCAGTATGGAGAACATCGATGTTTGTGCTGTGACTGAAACCTGGTTCAAGGCTCCTGAGAGCACCCCGGCACTATCAGGTTTTACCTCATATCATGCGTTCCGGCCCCAAAACCCGGACCACACCACAAAAGGAGGGGTGTATCCATATTCATCAAGGATACCCACACCTCCAGGTTGGTGGCTACGCCTAAGCATCGGAAACCATCCAGGTGCAATTAACCATAGGCAAAACTGCTCTACAATTTGTAGCATGCTACAGGCCACCCTCTCAAACTCAGGAAACCCACACAGCCTTCCTGAAGACACTGGAGGGTATAAATGTATCACCAAACACCATCATATTGGGTGACTTCAACTACCCGAATATAGACTGGGAACATTACTCAAGCCCCAACTTTCTAGCCCAAAGGTTCCTGGAGTTCATAAATTCAAATGCCATGGAACAACTAGTCACCGTCCCCACAAGAGGAGAAAATACACTAGATCTCATCATCACAAACATGGGGACAAAATGCTCCACACCGGAAGTATATCCCTCATTGGTGAGATCAGATCATAAACTAATCTCACTAGAAATCCACATCCCGCCCCCTCCCCAAACAAAAAAGACCACAGTGAATAACTTCTCTAAAGCAAACTTCACACTACTCAAGACAGGTGTGGTATCCTTCAAGGCCCCCGAGCCAATGGAAACCACAACCCAAGCTGCGGAAGCCCTTACAAATGCCTTCTATGAACACCTTCAGGACTGCATGGATCAGGCAATCCCAAATAAAACCAAGACTCTTTCCACCAAGGGCAAACTTCTAGTCTGGTGGATCCCAGCCATTAACAAACTTTACAATAAGAGGAGAAAGCTATTACATGATAGAGCAAAATCCATAAAAGGGAAGGCATCTTTGATCAGTACTAGCAAGAAACTACGATCCCTCATAAAATCATCCAAGGCCAACTTTGAGAAAAAAATTGCCATAGATTCAAAAGACAATCATAAGGCCTTCTTCAGCTATGTCAGAAACCTCAGTGGAAACTCCCAGATATGCTCAGAATTAGTCCAAAATGATACAAAAAAAATCATTGAACCCACAGACATTGCCAACATACTGGCAGACAGGTTCAGCGCAAACTTCACCCCCTCTCCCCCCCAAAAGAAGAGATAACTATCCCAACAGAGTGTAGCCTCCCAGACATCTCAAATGCGCAGGTGAAAGCTGCTATCTCTAAAGCTAAAAACACAGCATCAATGGGACCGGATGGTGTCCCCGGCTGTGTGCTACATGAACTCAATGAAGAACTAAACCCACACAAAAGGCAGCTGTTTAATCTTAGCCTTACCACAGGATATGTGCCCAAGGAGTGGCGTACGGCAACTGTGGTCCCACTCCACAAAGGCGGTGCCTCTACGGACCCTGGTAATTACACCATAAGCTTAACAAGCCTGGTCTGCAAAGCTATGGAGAGGATCATAATGTAACTCATAAACAAGGACATAGGGGACTTGCAGACCTTGGACCCAACCCAGTTTGGCTTTGTCAAAGGCAGATCTTGCCTTTTGAACTTGGTCGACTTCTTCGAAAGTGTCACCAAGGCCATTGATGAGGGAAAGGCAGTCCATACAGCCTACCTTGACCTTGCAAAAGCTTTCGACACAATACCCCACTCTGGTATTATAGAGAAACTTACCAGCTTAAATGTACACCCATATGTCACAAGATGGGTTGCAAACTGGCTAAAGGACAGAACCCACAGGGTTAGAGTTACTGGAGCCATGTCAGACTCCAAGCCGGTTACAAGTGGTGTCCCACAGGGCTCAGTCCTTGGCCCCCTATTGTTCGGCATCTACTTCTCAGAAGTACAGGCAAACATAGGAGGAGTATGGCTGACAAAGTTTGCAGATGACTGCAAACTGGGTGCCATAGTGGATAGTACATCGGACACAGACATCCTTCAGAGGGGTCTCACGGAAACTGATAGCTGGTGCCAGAGCCATGGCCTGAAGTTAAACGCAAAAAAGTGTATAGTCATACCCCTTCGGGAAAAACAAGGTAACCCTAAGCTACCATATAGCTGGCAACCCACTAAGCACAGAAGAGGTTATCAGGGACCTGGGTACCCAGGTTGACAGTGGCCTCTCGTTTGACACTCACGTTGCTAAAGTGGTTCGAAAGACCTTCTACATTGCCCACCTGATCATGAAGGGATTCACATTCAGATCAAGTGAGGTCATTGTTCCCCTGTACTCTTCACTTATCAGACCAATGATAGAGTACAATGCCCCACTCGGGATGTATCTCACCCGACACCTGCAGCAATTGGAGAGACCCCAAAAGTTCCTCACCAAAAGGATAAAGGGACTACAAAACCTGTCATATACTGCCAGACTGAAGAAACTCCAACTCTATTCAGTTGCATACCGTTTGCTCAGAGGTGACCTGTGCCTGACATACAAGGCCATGACCAACCCGGAATTAATGGACATGCTCCACCTCAAAAAATCCAAATCCACCAGAACCACTAGAGCAAGCGACTTAAACCTTAGCACGGATATAAATAGGACATGCTGGAGGGATAGATTTATCACCCAGAGACTCCCCATGCTGTGGAATAAAATCCTGGTCCATGTGAGGCACAGCACCTCGCTGGCTCTGTTCATGAGAAATCTTGACCGGTTTACCCCGGGAATCATCTCTGTGTCACTGCTGGACAGAGGCACAACAAACTAATGGGCACATTATTTCTAACATAAGGGGTGGCGTAAGCCACATAACTTTGGGCCAGGCTTATAAATGCCTTAGGGCAGATAGCCTAGTATAAACCTATGAACCTATCTGTTCCACAGGAACAGGTTGAATAACCCTTACAGATAGCAGGGACTGAACTTAGTTTTGTGCCTCTGCCCACTGGTTTGGTGGGAGGTCTGGGAACCCTGTTGGGGTTGGCAGTGAATTGAAGTAGAATTTGTACCCCTGGGATACAATGTTGAGGACCCATCGGTCTTTGGTGATGGAAATCTTTTAGTTATGTACTTACCATAACTTTAGATGTTTGGGATCCATCTCGCCTACATTCTGTACTGATGGGTTCGGAGCCGATCCTCGGCTCCGACTCAGCACGCTATACCATAGAGCGAAGTCTCTAATTGGCTGAGCTATTCTATAGCCCAGGATGCACCACCACCAATTCCCCAGATCTTGTTTGTCCGCACACATGCACTGCTGATATAACACTGCCAGATGTTTCAAGATGAAACGGTCGAACTTGAACCGTCCGGTCTCTTCTGGTCTCCAAGGCAGGGGGAAGGAGGGTGGGTATTAGGAATGTAGGCGAGATGGATCCCAAACATCTAAAGTTATGGTAAGTACATAACTAAAAGATGTTATGTGATCCTATCTCGCCTACATTCTGTACTGATGGGACAGCGTCCCTAGCACCTGATTCCTGGGTGGCTCACTGGAAAACACTCCTGAGAACTGTGGAACCGAAGGAAGCTCGCCCCCGAGATGCCACATCCAATTTGTAATGAGAAATAAAGGTGTGAGGAGAGGACCAGGTAGCCGCAGCACAAATGTCACTAATGGCAAGCTTGGAATGAAAAGCTGTCGAAGTAGCCATAGCCCTTGTAGAATGAGCTTTCACAGTGGTTGTAAGCTCTCTATTAGAAAGAAAGTAAGTATGACTGATACAGTCTCTGATCCACTTGGCAATAGTGACCTTCGTGACGGCTTTGCCCAATTTATTGTCTGAAAAGGACACAAATAACTGATCTGTTTTCCGTGTTTGGTGCGTCCTAAGTAGAAACGCAATTGTCTGTGAACATCTAATGAATGGAAGACATATTCTGCTCTGTCTGAGTAATTGGGGAAGAAAAATGGAAGTTCCAAAGACTGTTGAAGACAGAAGCTAGAACAAACTTTGGGAACAAAAGATGGATTAGGCCTAAGGGATACTCTATCCTTGTGAAAAACCAGGTACGGCGGTTTGACACATAGGGCTTGAACTTCCAAAACTCTTCTGGCTGATGTAATTGCCACCAAAAAAGCAGTCTTCCAGGAAAGAAATTTCAAGTCAGAAGTTGCTGCCGGTTCAAAGGGGGAAGAGGTCAAGGCACCTAATATGAAATTGAGATCCTATGGCGGAGCAGGATGAGAAACTGGAGGACGTAGCAGCCCAGCACCTTTCATGAAGGCTTTACACAACTTATTGCTCATCAAAGGTGGGTCTATACTTTCATGAAAATTAGAAATAGCTGCTAATTGAACCTTAATGGTAGAGACCGAAGAACCTTGATTGAATAGGGAAGCTAAGAATTTCAAAACGTCCGCCACCGGGGCAGTAATGGGATCTAATCCCCGGAGTTGGGCCCAAATGGCGAATTTCTTCCATTTACTATTATACATCTTCTTAGTCGAATTCTTGTGGGCCGAGGACAAGATATGTATAACTTCTGAGTCCAAAACCTGGTTCCTGACTATAGTCGGAAGTGGAGGAGCCAAGCTGTTAACTTCAGAGAGTGAAGGGACTGGTGAAGCTGTCCCAATTGGTGGATCAAGAGATCTGGAACCTGGTCCAGGAATCATGGACCGTCCAGTGCGTATTTCCGAAGAAATGGTAGCCAGACTTGACGAGGCCAGTATGGGGCAACTAAAATCATCTTGCACTGCAAGTGAATCGCCTTCTGGATCACCCTGGGGAGAAGGGGAACCGGTGGAAAGGCGTATAGTAAGCCGGTGGGCCAAGCTTGGACTAGGGCGTCCTTGGGAAACCCGGAACCGGGTAAGAGAAAAGAACTGTAGACATTTTGTTGAGGGAGTTGCAAAGAGGTCGCAACAAGGAGTTCCCCATCTTCTGAAGATCTGAGATGCTACTCTGTCGCTCAGAGACCACTTTCGTGGGAGAGAATGGTTCTGCTCAGTCTGTCGGCTATCACATTGGATCTCCCCGGAATGTGTGTTGATACCAAGAAACGGTTGATTGCAACAGCCCAATTCTATACTTTCATGGCCTCTCTGCAAAGAGGGTAGGACCTGGTCCCTCCCTGCTTGTTCAGATACCAGACTACTGACATGTTGTCGGACTGAACGGCAATCATACCTTGGGGGAGGTAGTTGTGTAATGCTTGAAGCGATAGAAGCACTGCCCTCATTTCCAGTATGTTGATGTGTAGGGAACTCTCGTCGGGGTGCCACTTGCCTTGAACTGACCTGCCCAGGTAATGCCCCCCCCACCCCGTCTGGGAGGCGTCCATAGTCAAAGTGGCCACTGGAGGAGGAGGAACTAAGGGTCGCCCCTGATCCACGTTGGAGGAGGTAAGCCACCAACGGAGGTCCTGTTTGCACGTCTCCGTGATTATAATTTGGTGACTGAGAGGAAGCTCCTGATACGACCACTGGACCGACAGGAGCCACTGGAGAATCCTCATGTGTAATCTTGCTAAGGGGACCAGGAGAACGGTAGTCGACATGGAACCCAACAGTTGTAGGACCATCCTTGCTGGGGCTCGGCGTTTGAGGAGCAATGCTCGGACTTGAGATTGTAATGTTTCTATTCTCTCTGTAGGAAGAAAGACCCGCATTTGCCTTGAGTCTATCTCTACCCCGATAAACCGTATATGCTGAGATGGTAGCAACACAGACTTTGCCCAATTGAAGGCGATTCCTAGGGAGGTTCCTAGAGATATAGTGGCTGCTAAGTTCTGTAATAGTAGATGCCTGGAGGTGGCAGTTAGGAGCCAGTCGTCTAGATACGGAAACACCTGGAATCCTAGACTCCTCAGATGAGCAGTCACCACCGCCAAACATTTGGTGAACACCCTGGGGGCTGTGGTGAGACCAAAGGGCAGTGCGCAGAACTGGAAATGACTGGCTCCCAGGCTGAAGCACAGATGTCTCCTGGACGTCTGATTTACCTGAATGTGATAATAGGCGTCCTTGAGATCTATGGAGCACATCCAAACCCCTTTCTCCAGTAGCGGGAGAATGGATTGTAAGGTGACCATCCGGAACTTGGACTTCTCGACTGATCGATTCAGGTTGCTGAGATCCAAAATGGGCCTCAAATCCCCGGTCTTTTTTGGCACCAAAAAGAATTTTGAGTAAGTCCCTAATCCGGTCTGGTCTACGGGGACCGGTTGGATGACTCCTTTTTGAAGCAGCTTTGAAATTTCGATGGCTGCAATATCCCGTTGACTGGGTGGCGGGTCCGGGATTTTCCTGGATGGAGGGGGGGTGTGTGAAAAAGGGATGACGTAACCTCCGGCGATGATTCGGAGCACCCATTGGTCCTGAGTGATACTCTCCCAGGCCTTTAGGTGCCTCGAAAAATGACCCCCGACTGGCTCCGGAGCTGCGCAGTCGGGCAATCCTTCAGGGATGCTGACAGGTTGAAGAGCCACGAAAGGACTCGCGGTCTCCAGTGTTGCGGGGGCCTCTGCCACCTCTGGGACGGCGTCTTCCTGAAAAATTTCCCCCTCCTCTGCCTCTAGAAGGGGGATCGTCCTGCTGTGAGGGGTAATTCTTCTGAGATTTACGGAAAGTACAGTTTTGTACCTACCATAAATGTAGATGTTCGAAGATCCACATTGCTGCAGTCCTTACACTTGGGTAGTCCGCTGTCCTCGGTCGGCCCGAATATCAAAGTATAAGGCTGACGTCGGTCAAGGCGCATTTGAATGACATCAGGACGTCAGGGTACAAATGCGCATGACCGACGTCATATCCTCAGTCTTTTCTTGCCCCAGATGTCAGAAGACCCTAAAAATAAAGGTCAAAACCAAAAGACAGCAAACAAACAACCAACCACCCTTGCACTAATTATATGTACAATATATACAATATACACAATATTTACAACCCAACCCACACAACCACCTCTAAGTACAGAGGGGAAGGAGGGAGGGTAAATTGGACTGCAGCAATGTGGATCTTCGAACATCTACATTTATGGTAGGTACAAAACTGTACTATGTTCTTCATCTCACATTGCTGCAGTCCTTACACTTGGGTAGAATCCCAAAGCAAAGGTAAGGGAGGATGGCCAAACTATAAGGAAGCAGGAGCTGCCAAAATGCCCTGCAAAACAGCAGTGGCAAAACCAGCCCTGGATTTAGAGTAAAGTGGTAGGTGATAATGCCTAGAGAAAGTATGCACTGAACTCCAAGTAGCTGCCTCCAAAATATCCTTGGTTGCCACCCCCTCAAAAAGGCTGTCAGTGGCAGTAGCCCTAGTGGAATGAGGCCTAATCCCAGCTGGAATCTCCTTGCCATGATGGGAATAACAGAAAGCAATGCAAAACCCAATCCACTTAGAAATAGTTTGTTTTGACACAGGCATGCCCTGAGAACTCAAAGCAAAAGAAACAAATAACTGCTGAGACTGCCTGAACCCTTTAGTTCTATCCAAATAATATCGCAACTGCCTGTGTACATCTAAAGTGTGCAAAATCTTTTCCCCTTTATTTTGGGGATTCGCATAAAAAGTAGGCAAATGAATAGTTTGGTTCAAAGCCACACTAGAAACCACTTTAGGCATAAAGGAAGGATTAGTACGTAAAGATACCCTATCCTTATGGAAAATTAAGAAAGGCTCAACCGCCATAAGGGCCTGCAATTCAGAAACCCTTCTTGCAGAGGTAATGGCCAACAAAAAGGCAGTCTTCCATGATAAATATTTCAACTCAGTAGTAGCTGCAGGCTCAAAGGTTGTAGAGTGAGTTTCTCCAACACAAAATTGAGATCCCAAGCAGGAGTAGGAGCTCTCGTGGGGTCGTATATTCTTTGCCCCTCTAAGAAATTGCTTGAACAAAGGATGAGAAAACAATGGTGGATCACAGTCATAGTGAGCTGAAATTGCTGCAGCATGAACCTTAATAGAAGAGAAGGACAAACCTTTGTCCAGTAACTCAGTAAGATATTGAAGAGCCACACTTAAATTAGGCTCAGAAACATCAAAATCCTTTGCTGCACTCCAAAATAAAAATCTCTTCCATTTATCTGCGTACACTTTCCTTGTACTAGGCCTTCTAGCTTCCAAAATCACATTCAAAACTTGTTGTGGAAGTTGAGACCCTCTATGGTTCAAAACAGAATATGCCAGGCTGTTAGGTGAAGAGAGTGAAGTTTGACATTGAGCAGATGACTGTCCTCCTGGGACAACAGGTGTGGAATCGAAGGCAAAGGCCATGGAGGCTTCCGTACCAGACTTCTCAGTAATGGGTACCAGTGCTGTCGAGGCCAATCTGGAGCTATTAAAATCATCCTTGGCTTGTCCTGTCTGACCTTTAGAAGTACCTTTGGGAGGAGAGGCAGAGGTGGGAAGGCATACACATGAAGATTGCTCCAATTGAAAGAAAGAGCATCCACTTTCCAAGCTGTGGGATGAAACCTTTTCGTGCAAAACTTTGGCAGCTGATGGTTTAGTGGAGAAGCGAACAGATCTATGTCTGGAGTTCCCCATGACACTGTCAATTTCTGAAATACATGAGGATCCAATTTCCACTCGTGGGGATCCATAATTAGCCTGCTCAACACATCTGCTAAGGAGTTCTGTGCTCCGGCAGAAACCTTGCCTGAAGATTGAGCTGTAAACTGAGAGCAGTCTCCCACAAAATCATTGCTTGCCTGCATAGAGGATAAGAATGTGTTCCCCTTGCTTGTTGATGTACCACATGACAGTTGTGTTGTCTGTTAGAATCAACACCTGCCCTGGAAGAAGTAAATCCTTGAAAGCTATTAATGCAAATTGGACTGCTAACATCTCCTTCAAGTTGATATGTAGATGTTGTAGTCTGGCAGGCCACTTGTCTTGTATCCACTTTCCATTTAGATGAGCTCCCCAAGCTTTGTCTGAGGCATCTGTCGTTAAAATCTGACTCGCCTCTGGCCGGGTCACAGAGAGTCCCTTGTTTAGGTGACATTCCTGAGGCCACCACAAAAATTCCTTTTGAATGCAAGGTATTATTTGAATGACAGTGTCAAAATCCTGGCAGTGCTGTGTCCATACATTTTTGAGATACCATTGCAGCTTCCTCATATGCAGTTTGGCATTGGGAAGCACCAGAATACAAGATGCCATGAACCCTAAGGCTTGAAGGACTGTCCTTGCAGTCAGCCCGGACTGATGAGATAGTTGATGGAAGTAAAGGGAAAGATTCTTTTGTTTGTCCGGGGTCAAAAAGGCCATCTGGGATGCTGTATTCAGTCTTACACCCAGAAAGCACATGTCCTGAGAGGGTACTAGACTGGACTTTATTTCGTTCACAGAATACCCCAGGCATCTTAGCACTGCTATCACATATTCCAAATGATGAAGAAGCTCGTCCCTTACTTGAGCCAGAATCAGTTAATCGTCCAAATAAGGATAGATCTGTATTCCTTTTAGCCTGAAGAAAGCTATCACTGGAGCCAGAACTTTCATGAACACTCTGGGTGCAGTAGATAAGCCAAAGGGCAATGCAGAGAACTGATAGTGAGAAGTCCCAGCTCGAAAACGCAGATACTTCCTGCAACTTAGTCTGATAGGAACATGAAGGTAAGCCTCCTTGAGATCCAAAGTTACCATCCAATGATCTTTGCCCAGCAGAGGTAAAAGCTGTTGTAACGTCAACATTTTGAACTTGGGAATGTCCAGATAAGTGTTGAGGATAGATAAATCCAAAATTGGTCTCCACGTGTTCCCCTTCTTTGGTACTAAGAACAGGCGAGAATAAAATCCTAGGCCCACTTCTGGCATAGGGACCGGCTGTATGGCCCCTATTTGGAGTAACAGAGAAATTTGCTTGTGTGCCTCTATTCTTTGAGGAGGAACGTCTGGCATGCCTTTGAAAGGAGGCAAGGTATGGAAATAAAACCTGTAACCGTGGTGTATGATATCCAATACCCATCTGTCTTGGGTAATTAAACTCCAATTTTCTTTGAAAAGTGCCAACCTTCCTCCCAAAGGTGCTGCCAGACGAGAAGGCTCTGGCAGCTGAAAAGGTAGGTCATTGGGTCTGTTTACGAAAGGACTGACCCCTGCCCTCACCCGAAGACTGTGCAGGAGAACTCCCTGTTCTAGGCCTGAAAGAGCCCTGAGCTCTGCCCCTACCACATCTAGATCTACCCCTAGACTGGGAATCATAAGAAGGATACGTCCACCCCTTAGTAGGCCAATTTCTACTAAACTTTGGAGGCTGAACCTGCAAAAAATCTTTAACAGTCTGCATAGACTTAGCCTTGTCTTCCATTTTCTTTAAAACTGCCTCAACAGGAGAACCAAACAACACATCAGAGTGTAAAGGAGCATCTAAAATCCTTGTTTTAACATGGTCAGATAAATTTTGATCCCTCAGCCAGGCGTGCCTGCGAAGAACTGACCCAGTGGCAGCCACCCTAGACGAGGCCTGTACAGCATCAAAACCACATTGCAAAGAATGCTTACCCACCTGTTCAGAAACATGTACTAAATCTTGCAACTCTTTACAATCAATACCTTCCAGAGCATCAACCTTAGACTTCAATTGTGAAAGGAGATAGTTTTGGTATTTCAACATGTGAAACTGGCAATTCAAAGCCCTCATAGCTAGAGTGGAAGAAGTATAAACTTTCTTTCCCCATCTATCCAAGGCCCTGGCCTCTTTATCTGCAGGAACCGGATTCTTGACAACAGAAGCCTTAACACCTTTAGGCCCCTGGCTAACAGTTTCTGGGTCTGCCCTAGGACTCTTAAAAAGATACTTATGAGCTTCAGGCACCCTGTAATACCTATCCGGTTTAACAGGAGCAAGAGGCAAAGAATCAGGAGTAAGAGAAGCCTCTGTAAAAACATCTTCCACTACATCCAAAACAGGAGGTATAGCCAAAGGCCTATGCTGGGGTAAAAATAAAAATTCCCTAAGCCTTTTCCTGGAATCAGAGAAGTCCTGACCTTCCCACTTAAAATGCTCCCTCATGGAATGAAGAGTTTCTGAAAAAGAAAAATCCTCAGGAGGAGAAGCAGAAGGAGTAGAATCATCCACATCAGAATAAGGAGAATACTCCTGCAAGTCTTCAGCCGAAGACTCAGAAACATCCGAAGCCTGCTCAAAACTCCCTAGCTCAGGCTCCACCCTAGGTCTCTTATCAGGAGGGGGCAAAGAACCCCTAATCAAAGTAATCAAATCTTCTGCCATTTTAAGCATATGCTTCTTGGGCACAGTTCCTGAAGAACTAGGGGTAACACCAACTGAAGCTAAACCTGGCCTGCCTCTGGGAGAAGCCTTGGAAACAGAAGGGGAGGGCCTAACCACCCTAGGCAGGGAGGGGAGTATAGTAACTTGAGAAGCCCCATCACCCTGACCTGCCTCCTGAGAGGCCACATCCTGCAATAACAAAGTCTCTCCCTGGGATCCCAAAGAAACCTCCGGTGGAACCACCGGCTCCACCGACACCTCTAAAGAACCGGCGTCCGGTATGGAGAGTTCTTCTAGCCTAGGCTTAACTGCTTTGTCCTTGCGCTTCTTCGAAGAAGCGGGCGTCGGAGCATCCGACGGCATTTTATAATTGCACCGCTTCCCGAAGACTAACATGGCACAGTCTAATCTCCTCTTTATAGTGCGCTTATTGAATCTAGCACAAGAGCGACACCCAACAACGTCGTGCTCAGGCCCTAAACAAGGAATACACAAAGTATGATAGTCTCTATGCGGTATCTGTTTCCCACAAGAAATAAAATTGTTCACTTTTTCTGACATCCGGTAAACCACTGAGGCAAGAAAAAACTAAAATATTCCCCAACGGGGTACTTAGCCAACTTTGACTCGGTCTGAAACTCCGGAATCGAAAAATTTCAGAACGCCAACCGGCACTTGCAATGCTGCTTCTGCATCGGACCATGCGGCAAAAAAAGACTGAGGATATGACGTCGGTCATGCGCATTTGTACCCTGACGTCCTGATGTCAGTCAAATGCGCCTTGACCGACGTCAGCCTTATACTTTGATATTCGGGCCGACCGAGGACAGCGGACTACCCAAGTGTAAGGACTGCAGCAATGTGAGATGAAGAACATCCACATTTTCCCTCCTCTTTTAGCCTTGGGATAAGGCCGAAAGGGAGAGGAAAACCGTGCCCCTACGGCAGTCAAAGTCTTACCCTCTTGTTCACAGTGGGTCAAGGTGTCCTTTACCTTGGGTCCAAACAAAGAGGACCCATCAAAGGGAGCGTAGGCAAAGGAAAACTTGAAGGCCTCCGCAAAATGACACAGGCGGAGCCAGGCTTGTCTCCATAGAGCAACACCCGTACCCGCCGCTCTACTCGCCCCCTCGGCTGCATACGAAATGAGCCTCATGGACGAGTTCGATATCGACGATAGGGTAGCCAACTGAGAGCCAACCGTCTGGGCCAACTGTTCAGGTAGGTTACCAGAGAGGGTATCTGAGAGTTCCTTGATCAGGTCCCTCTGAAGTCTAGTGAAGTGTGTGAGGTAATTCAGAGACCTTAATGTAAAGGCTGCTGAAGAAAGGGTGCGCTTCCCGTACCGGTCCATGCTCCTAGACTGCTTATTAGGAGGATGGACGGACGTCGAAGCCTCTGCCACATCTTGCTGGGTAGCAGATGCCACCACCATAGCATCTACAGCCACACCCTTGGTGAGAAATTCCTTTTCCTGGGGCGCTGACAAAAATTTGTTAGGGCGAGCAGGCACCGGTTCCACAGAATCTGGATGTTCCCACGCCCTTCGAGAGATCAAATCCAGGAGCTCATCGAAGGGTGGAGACAACCAGGAGGCGGAGGGCTGAGCCCCGGAAGGCCTTGAGGAACACCGACTGTCAGAGGAAGGGGGTTTGGTCTGCCAGCCGCCTCGTTGTTTGAGGACTTCCAGGATGTCTGCAAAGGAGACATCATCCGAGGACGACTTGGGGGACCCTTCCGCATCATCAAGATCGGTGTCGGAGATGACAGATTCGTCAGGGGAGTCGACGTGCTTCCTCTTGCACTGTTTTTTTCTTGGGGGTTCCTCCGAAGACTCTTCAGAGGGACCTCCAGGAAGAGGGGGACCCCCAATGGGGGTGACCTCAGGCCCCAGGGCTCCGCTGTCTTGAGACAGGGGGACTACAAAGGACCCAGTCTCCGTGCCTAGGGAAGGTGCCGGGGAGACGGTGGAGGTAGCCAAAGAAGATCTGGCCAAAGCACTCCTCATGGCTCTAAAGGCCGGACCCCCAGAATCCTGAGAAGGTCCGACCCCCAAAGCCATAACAGCAGACGGCACTCCCGCAGCCGACGCACCGAGAGAGAGGCTCGGAATCGAAATCATCGGTCCCGAAGAGTCACCCCCGGGGCCGACCGAAGAGGTCCGTGTACCGAACTCTGACCTGAAGGCCGGAGAAGGAGTAAGGGTCAGTGCCGACCCAGACACTTCCATCGGCTCCACCAGCACCGACTCCAACGGTGCCGAGGCTGTTGGAGGAGGAACCAAGGCTAAAGGGTGGACCATCGGCTCCGAAGCAGACTGGGCTGGAGCCGAAACTAGCTTTTGGAAGACTGGAGACTGAAACAGCCTTTGGAGCACCCTGTTAATGTCCGAATCAGACATCTTGGAAGACCGGGAGGAGATCGAACGGGTCCGACTAGAGTTCTCCACCGGCTCCGAAGGACTGGGGGACCGGCTCCGAATTGTCTCGATCAAAATCGGTGCCGAAGGAGACTCCATTGTAATTTCCCTCGGTGCGAAGAGGACTTGGCCAAGGGAAGAGTCTGAGCGAACAACCTTCATCGGCTCCGAAATCAGCGGAGCCGATGAAGGTGACCCGCCTCTTGAAGCTCCAGCCATCGGCTCCGAAGCCAGAGGAATCGAGGCTGGAGGCATCGAGGCAGACCGTTCCGCCCTCGGCTCCGAAGTCCGTGGAGCCGATGGAGAAGCCTGCCGAGATTTCTTGGTGGTCGGTTCCGACGGACTGGTCGGAGCCGACTATTTCTTTTTCTTCGAGGGAGAAGAAGAGGAAGATAAGGCCTCTTCAAAAGTAGGTTTGATAAGTCCTTTTAGAATCAATTTATTTTTCCTCTCTTGGAGGACTCGAGAGGAAAAAGCGTGACACACACTACAAGACTCCTGAAGGTGTTTGGGTCCTAAACAGTACACGCATAGGGAGTGATCGTCCGTTATTAACATCTTGTAATTGCATCTAGTGCATTTTTTAAACCCAGAGGGTCTGTGCTCTTTTGACATAATGCCAAACAGTTAGAAAAAACACAGGAAAAAACTGAATAACCAGAACAATTTCACTTTACAGTAAAATAGAAGTTAACAAAAGGGTCACACAACAGGAGGGCCAAGAACCCTCTAACTAAAAACGGGTACTTGACCACCTCACGAAACGCTACACAAAAAGGCTCACTCACGCACGAGGGGAAGGCCCCTCTAACTTAAACGGAAACCTTTCCCTGAAACACAATTTTTTTACCACAAAAACAATTCAGAAAACTCACTCATACACAACGATAGCCGTTAAAACAGCTTTTGGTTAAGTTTAAGAAAATTCCTGACAGAAAATTCTAATAAAGAAAGCACTTAGCTCAGCCAAGCTCGAGACCACGTCTTTGCTTTGTAAGCGGCAAACGAGATCTGGGGAATTGGTGGTGGTGCATCCTGGGATATAGAATAGCTCAGCCAATTAGAGACTTCGCTCTATAGTATAGCGTGCCGAGTCGGAGCCGAGGATCGGCTCCGAACCCATCAGTACAGAATGTAGGCGAGATAGGATCACATAACATCCATTTTTTTGCATGAAGGGAAAGTTTTCCTCCAAGGGGCACAAGCAGTTGGGCAGAGGTGGGGAATGCAGTAGAGAAGTCATTGGGAATTCTATCCATAAGTGAGTGGCTTAGCACTCCCTGTTTTAATGGTGGACGCACTCAAATGCTTAGATCTCTGCATACCCTGAGACTGTAGTCTGCTTCCCCTAGGTCTAGTTTGAGTTGGCCTTTAGGGGGCTGGAAAGGACCAATGTTTCGATGGGCAATGCCTATTGAATCTAGGAGGCTGTACTTGCAAAAATTCCTTGACTGTCTGCACAGATTTAGCTTTTTCTTCCATCTTTTTAAGAACCTCTTCGGCTATGGTGCCAAATAGATTGTCCTTGTTCAAAGGAGCATCTAGTAACGTTGATTTGACATGGTCTGGTAAGGTCTGCTCCTTAAGCCAGGCATGCCTTCTCAGTACAGAACCAGTGACTGCTGCCCTGCAAGATGCTTCTAGGGCGTCAAAGCCACACTGCAATGTATGCTTGTTGACTTGGCTTGAAGAATGCATAAGCTCTTACAATTTTTTATTTTTTGCGCAGTCTGTAAAGGTAGCTATTTTTTGCTTAAGTTTCATAACATGTTGTTGGTACTTCAGCATGTGAAATTGAAAATTCAAAGCCCTAATGACGAGAGTTGCAGAGGTATATACTTTCTTACCCCATCTGTCCAAAGCTCTGGAATCCCTGTCTAAGGGGTGGGATTCTTAGCTGTAGTTGCTTTGACACCTTTAGGCACCTGGGAGATTACCTCTGTGTCAGCAGTAGGATTTTTGAAAAGGAATTTGAGAGAGTCAGATACTCTGTAGTACCTGCCTGGTTTCCTAGGAGCAGGGGAGTTAAACTGGATTTCATAAAGACATCATCCACAACATCCAGGACTGGGGGTTATTGCCAACGGCCTATGTTGTGGCAAATCTAGAAATTCTTCGAGTCTCTTTTTGGATTGAGGATAGTCTTGGCATTCCCAATTTAAACAGTATGTAAGGTTTCACCAAAAGAAAAATCCTCTGGAGGAGAGGCAGAGGGGAATGGATTCCTCTGCATCTGAATCCTCATAAGCAGACAAAGGGAAGTCTTCATAATCAGATGCCTCAGAGTGGTCGGACTCGATCTGTTGAGGCTGCTGTGGACTGGTTTTCTTTTCCTTTTAGCAAGGGATGGCTGGCTTCCCCTAATCAAAATAATAAGGTCTTCTGCCATTTTAAGCACTTGATATGGCAAGGGAGCAGGTGCATGTGCTTGGATCTTCAGTTTTTTAGGCATAGTGCATACTCTTGGCCTTAGAAACTTGGAAGTTTTAGACAGAACTGAAGATGCTAAAGTAGTCAGTTTGTGTCGAACATCGGTAATGCGAAGTACTTCTTCAGAAGCCAGTGACTGCTCAGTGGCTCCGGACCAATCCAAGGTAGAGACATCCGCAGATTCCATAGTTGAAGAAGAGTCTTGCGGCATACCAGACTCCGAACGGGTCTTGGTAGAGGCCTGCGCATCCATTGAAGCGGGCATCAGGGGCTGCGAAAGCGCCTGAGTACCAGTGGACTAGCTTAACAGAAGCTAGTTAGGCAGCTTTGGAACAGTGCGATCTGTCTCTGTCTTTATCCTTACGTTTTTTTCAGAATATCAGTAATCTGTTGGCTTACCAAAGCCATTTTGGAATACGGAGATCAAGAAAAAGAATTTGGCGACAAAAAGGGCCCAATGACTGATGGTACAGGCGTTGAACAAGGCACAAAACCGACAGCGAGGTACGTCGTGGTCTGGGCTTAAACAGGTGACGCAATAAGAATGAAAATCTCGGTGTGGTATTTGCTTTCCACAGGCAAGACAATTGTTAACTTATGACATTGGTTAGAGCAAGAAAAAAAGGATCCCCAACAGGGTACTTAGCTTTAGAAGACCAGGATGATTAAATTCGTAAAAGAAAAACTCAGGAAGTGGCCAACCGGTATTCGTGTGAACTGATTCTGCTACTGGCTCCTCGGCAAAAAAGGGGCAAGAAAAACTGATGCAATGGCGTTGGCTGCCTGTTTTTATACCCCTGATGACCTGACGTCAGTCCTGGAGCGACAGCAACTGACACAAATACTAAGTCTCTAGTATTCGGGCCGACTGAGGGCTACCTGCAGGCAGATGAACCCAAGTGTGAGGACTGCAACAGCGAAACACGAAAAACATCGAGATGGCGCATGGGTGTCAAGGATGGTTAGGAATTTAGTATTAAAAGTAATTTACAGCTTCTTCAAGTGGCGGTTGCTTCAAGACCGACCAATTACATAATTTGAGTTCATTTTGGAAATTAGTGGAGTTGAAATATTCTTATTGTTCCTTATTGTTTTATAAGTGGGTTGGTTGGGGATATCAGCTTTGTGCCTAATTATATAGGTAAGAAAGTGATCACTTATATCAGATAAGGTCCCGGTCTTGTACTTGAGGAGATGATTATTAACTAGTATCCAGTCCAGGGTACTTTCTAGTGGGGGATGATATGACCTGTGTAAATCCATAAAGGTTTATATGGAGAGTAGGAGGTTCAGAGGAACAGGTGTTCCAGTCTATGTTGAGGTCTCCAAGAAAGTACAGTTGTGTACACTTACCAAAAATTTAGATGTTGGAGTGTATTCACTGTTGCAGTCATCACCTGTGGGGGTTATCCCTGCTGTGATTGCCCTCAACTGACCTGAATACCAGAATCAATATTTTTCTGAGCCGGCTGCTGTCACTTGTTGACTGACATCAAGTCATCAGTGCTATAAAATCAGGCAGCCAGTGCCATTACATCAGTTTTTCTTGCCCTAACCAGTCAGAAGCCCCAGGAAATATGGTAAAGTGGTCCTGGTGGCAAAAAGGCACCGTAAGAAGCTTGTGTCTCCCTAAGGAAAGAGGATATAAGGGGGAAAGAGGGAGGGAAACCAGGACTGCAACAGTGAATACACTCTAGCATAGTACAGTTGTGTACCTACCATAAATGTAGATGTTAGAGTGTATTCACTGTTGCAGTCATTATACTTGGGTTATTCTGCTGGCAGGCTACCCGCAGTAGGCCTGAATTACAAAGTCCTGGTCAGGCGTCGGTTGCTGTCGCCTCTTCCCTGACGTCAGCGTGCCAGGGGTATACAAGATGCAGCAGACACCATTTTCTTCAGTTTCTCTTGCCCCAGAGGTCAGGTGCCCCCCAAGAAGGTAGGCAATACACATTGCTTATAAAAAACATACACTAAAATAAACAATACCTTCATCTACAAGCAAATACACCACATGGGTTGTATAGGATAGAGAAGTATAAATAAGTCCCAGCAAAGAAAGGGGATGGTGGGTGGGTAACCTGGACGGCAACAGTGAATACACTTAACATCTACATTTATGGTGGGTACACAACTGTACTATGTTCATCGTGTTTCACTGCTGCAGTCATTACACTTTGGTTGAATCCCAAAGCTGAGGTTGGGCGGCTGGGTTTAAATAGGATTAGGAGTGGCTATGAGGCCCCGCAGAACTGCAGTGGCAAAGCCTGCTCTGTATTTAGAGTAAAGAGGTAAGTGGTAGTGCTTGGTAAAAGCGTGCACTGAACTCCAAGTTACAGCCTCCAAAATTTCCTTGGTTGGTACTCCTCTGTGAAAGGCTGCTGAAGTGGCTGCTGCCCTGGTAGAATGCGGCCTAATATTCTTAAGCACTGACTTGCCATGCTGTGCATAGCAGAAACAAATACAGTGTCCTATCCATTTTGAAATAGTCTGTTTTGAAATAGCCTTTCCTTGTGATCCTGCAGAATATGCTACAAACAGCTGCTCAGTTTTTCTGAAAGCTTTTGTTTTGTCCAAGTAGAAGCGTAGCTGCCTGTGTATGTCCAAAGAGTGCAGAAGTCTCTCTCCTTTATTCTGAGTATTTGGATAAAATGTTGGCAAATGAATGGTTTGGTTAAGAGCCACAGTGGAAACTACCTTTGGCATAAATGTTGTCCTTAGAGAAACCCTGTCTAGATGAAAAATGATAAAAGGTTCCACTGCCATTAATGCTTGTAACTCTGAGACTCTTCTTGCTGAAGTTATTGCTAGGAGCAGAGCAGTCTTCCATGATAAGAATTTTATATCAGCTGTATTGGCTGGCTCAAAAGGAGGCAGTGTGAGCTTTTCTAAAACAAAGTTGAGGTCCTATGTAGGTATCGGTGCTCTCCTTGGGGGTCTTATGTTTTTTGCCCCTCTGAAGTACTGTCTTAGCAGTGGATGAGAGAAAATAGGAGGCTCTGCATTGTAATAAGCCGAAATGGCAGAGGTTTGGATCTTAATTCATGAGAAGGATAGGCCTTCGTCCAGCATCTGTTAGGTATTGTAAAATCTGAGGAATATTTGGAACAAGTGGTTCAAGTCCTTGTGCCTGGTTCCAAGCACAGAATCTCTTCCATTTTTCAGCATAAGATTTCCTGGTGCTGGGCCTCCTGGCTTCCAAAATGACATTCAAAACCGCTTTAGAGAGAGGTGTGTTCTGAGTGGTTATATGATCTGCCATGCAGCCAGACTTAAGGTTCTGAGTTGGCTGTGCAGGATCTGACTGTTTTGTTGAGTCAGAAGATGAGGAATATGAGGTAAGGTCCAGGCTGGGCCTTGAGACAAGCTCTTTAGGATTGGGTACCAGTGCTGGCGTGGCCAGTCTGGGGCAATCAGACTCATTTTTGGCTTCTCTTGTCTGACTTTTAGGAGCACCTTGGGAAGGAGAGGCAGTGGTGGAAAGGCATAAAACTGTTAGGGTTTTCGAGCTGAATGACAGAGCATCCACTTTCCATGCTTGTGAGTGATAAGTCCTTGTGCAGAATCTCTGTAGTTGGCAGTTGTGAGGGGAGGCAAAAAGATCTATGTCTGGGCATCCCCATTTCCTTGTTATCATGCTGAAGACCTGTGGATTTAGTTTCCACTAGTGAGGGTCCATGAGGTTTCTGCTTAGTTCGTCTGCCAGAGTATTTTTCTTTCCTGGCAGGAATTGTGCCTGCAGATGTACTTGATAGGTCAGTACTGTGTTCCACAAAGTCATGGCTTGCCTGCAGAGGGGGCAGGAATGTGTGCCTCCTTGCTTGTTTATGTACCACATAACTGTAGTATTGTCCGTCTTTAGTAATAGTTGTCCTGGATGTAGTAGATCCTTGAAGGCTGTCAGGGCATTCTGTACAGCTAGCATCTCTTTTTGATTGATGTGAAGTTGCATTTGGTCCGCGGGCCACATGCCCTGAATACATTTTCCTGCCATGTGTGCCCCCCAGGCATAATCCAATAAATCTGTTGTTAGTGTCTGCCTGGCTGTGGGTAAAGTGAAAGGCTGTCCCTTGTTGTGGTGACAGGTCAGTGCCCACCATCGAAACTCCTGTTGCAGGCAGGGAATAAAGAGTTGTTCTTGTTTCCAGGCTGTGGCAATGTTGAGTCCAAACACTTTTTAGATACCATTGTAGCTTCCTCATATGCAGCCTTGTATATGGAATTAGCAGGATGCCATGAAGCCCAAAGCCTGCAGAATTTTTCTTGCAGGTAGCTGGGTCTTTGTTGCCATCATCTGAAAATAATGAGTCAGTTGTCTTTGCTTGTCTGGTGTGAGATAAGCCATCTGGGCAGTTGTATTTAAGCTTGCACCCAGGAATATTATCTCTTGAGAGGGCACTAGTTTTGATTTCTTTTCGTTTACTGTGTACCCTAGGCAAATTAGTAATCATTTTACAAACGCCAGGTGTTTTAGTAGAATGTCCTTGCTCTCTGCTTGAATAAGGCAGTCGTCCAAGTAGGGATATATTTGAATTCCTTTTTGTCTGCAAAATGCAATTACTGGTGCCAGGCATTTTGTGAAGACCCTGGGCACAGTAGATAAGCCAAAGGGCAGTGCAGAGAATTGGTAATGCATTGAGCCCACTATGAATCTAAGGTATCTTCTGCAAGATTGTCTAATTGAGACATGCAGGTATGCCGTTTTGAGGTCCAAAGTAACTAGCCAAGCCTTCTTGCCCAGCATGGGTAGAAGTTGCTGCAGTGTCAACATTTTGAATTTTGGAACATCCAGGAAAGTATTTAGAATTGACAGGTCCAGTATTGGTCTCCAGGCATTGTCCTTTCTTGGTACCAAGAAAAGTCTTGAGTAAAATCCTTGTCCCTGTTCTTGCTGTGGTACCTTCTGAATAGCTCTCATGTCCATGAGAGCAGAAATTTATTTTTGTGCCTCTGCCCATTGATTTTGTGGCAGGTCTGGCATACCTTTTGACCTTGGTAAGGTGTGAAAGTGGAAAGTACAGTTGTGTACACCTACCATAAATGTAGATGTTAGAGTGTCTTCACTGTTGCAGTCATGACTGTAGGGTTCTCCCCTGCCGGCAGGCAGCCCTCGGTCGGCTAGAATCCCAAAGTTTGGGTCCGGCGTCGGCTGTTCAACCCTGCTCCCTGACGTCAGAGCGCCAGGAGTATAAAGCTGACAGCCGACGCCATCTTCTCCAGTTTTTCTTGCCCCAGATGTCAGGAGTCCCAAAATGAAAATGGTCCCAAAACCTTTGCAAATACACCTCAGAAGAATGGTGAAAAAAGGAACCACACAAAGGTAAAAATAAGAGGGGACAGGAGGGAGGGAAACCCAGACTGCAACAGTGAAGACACACGAACATCTACATTTATGGTAGGTGTACACAACTGTACTATGTTCATCGTGTTTCACTGTTGCAGTCATGACTGTAGGGTAGAATCCCAAAGCTGAAAGAAAGGGAGGTGGTCATAAAGAAGGAAGGGCGGCTAAAAGGCCCTGCAAGACTGCAGAGTCTAAGCCTGCCCTAGACTTGAGTAGAGAGGCCAATTGTAGTGCTTAGAGAAAGTATGCACTGAACTGCAAGTTGCAGCTTCCAAAATGTCCTTGGTAGGAACTCCCCTGAGGAAGGCTGCAGAAGTGGCAGCAGCTCTGGTGGAATGAGTCCGTATACTCCCTGGGATTTGCTTTCCATGGTGTGAATAACAAAATCTAATTCCATGAGCAATCCATTTAGAAATGGTTTGTTTAGAAATAGCTTTACCTTGGGAACTGGAAGCATAAGAAACAAACAATTGTTCTGATTTTCTGATATCCTTGGTTCTGTTCAGGTAAAAACGTAGCTGTCTATGTACATCCAAGGAATGTAAGATCCTTTCCCCTTTATTTTGAGGAGTGGGGAAAAAGGTTGGCAAGTGGATAGTTTGATTTAAAGCCACTCTGGAAACCACCCTTAGGCATGAAAGTCAGATTAGTCCTCAAAGATACCCTGTCTTGATGAAAAATAATATATGGTTCCACCGCCATAAGAGCTTGTAACTCTGAAACTCTCCTGGCAGAGGTTAGTGCCAACAGGATAGCTGTCTTCCAAGATAAAAACTTGATGTCAGCAGAAGCGGCAGGCTCAAAAGGAGGCAAGGTTAGTTTTTCCAAAACATAATTGAGATCCCAAGCAGGAATAGGAGGAGATCTAGGAGGTCTTAAGTTCTTAGCTCCTCTGAGGAACTGTCTCATGAGGTGGTGGGAAAAGATGGGAGGGTCTGAATTATAATGAGCAGAAATAGCAGAAACATGGATCTTAATGGAAGAGAAAGAGAGACCCTTATGTAAGAGATCCGTCAAGTAAAAAAGAACTAAAGTAATGTTAGGAAGAAGAGGATCAGAAACCTGAGCTTGCATCCAGGAACAAAATCTTTTCCATTTTCCTGCATAAGATTTCCTAGTGCTAGGACGTCTGGCTTCTAAAATGACATCCATAACCGGCTTGGGTAGGAAAGAAGAAATCAAAGGTCCTGGATTAACCAGGCCGCCAGGCTGAGAGTTCTGACATGAGTGGAGAACCTGACCCTGATGTTGGGACAGAAGGTTCGGAGACCGAGGTAAAATCCAAGGGGGCTCCAGGCATAGGTTTATTAGAGTTGGATACCAAAACTGCCGAGGCCAATTCGGAGCCAATAAGATTATCATCTTGGGTTTGTCATGTTTTATCTTCAATAAAACTCGTTGAAGAAGAGGTAGAGGCGGAAAGGCATATCCCGAGAGGTTCCTCCAACTGAATGACAGGGCATCCACTTTCCAAGCCTCTCTGTGGAGTGTCCTGGTGCAAAAATTCTGTAGCTGATGATTTAGATGGGATGCAAAGAGATCTATGTGAGGACATCCCCATACTGTTGTTATCATCCTGAATATTTTGGTGTCCAGCATCCACTCGTGTGGATCCGAAAGGTTTCTGCTCAAACTGTCCACTAGTAAGTTTTGTTTCCCTGGTAGAAACTGAGCTTGAAGATCAAGATTGCAAGCTAGAGCTGTGTTCCATAAATCCATGGCTAGTCTGCAAAGGGGGTAGGAATGAGATCCCCCTTGCTCGTTTATGTACCACATTACTGTGGTGTTCTCTGTCCATATTAGTAGTTGTCCTGGTTGTATGAGATTCCTGAAGACCAATAGAGCTTTCTGAACGGCTAACATTTCCTTTAAGTTGATATGCAGGTGCTTCTGATCCTTTGTCCAAAGGCCCTGCAAACAACTGCCCTGAAAATGGGCTCCACAAGCATAATCCGTGGCGTCCGTGGTTAGAATCTGACAGGCAGGAGGTAGACGGAAGGGCTTCCCTTTGTTTGGAACACATGCCCTGGACCACCAAAGAAATTCCTTTTGAAGGCAAGGAAGGACAGGAATCAGTATGTCCAAACTGTGGCAATGCTGAGACCATACACTTTTTAGGTACCACTGTATTTTCCTCATGTGTAGTCTTGCATATGGTACGAGAAGGATGCAGGAGGCCATGTAACCCAAAGCCTGCAGGAATTTCCTTCCAGATAGATGGGTTAGAGTTGTCAAGGCTTTGAAAGTTGATGCCAGCTGTAATTGTTTTTCGGATGTCAGAAATGCCATCTGGGCTGTAGTGTTTAGAAGAGCACCCAGAAAAGTTATCTTTTGTGATGGTGTCAAATTTGACTTTTTTATGTTTACAGAGAATCCCAGGAATTTGAGGAGGTTTTGTACAAAGTCTAGATGCTGGAGTAAGACATCCTTGCTGTCTGCCTGAATTAGACAATCGTCCAGATAAGGGTAAATTTGAATTCCCTTGAGTCTGCAGTAAGCTACTACTGGAGCCAGGCATTTGGTGAAGACCCTGGGCGCAGTAGACAATCCAAAGGGCAGTGCAGAGAATTGAAAGTGCCTCAATCCGGCCTTAAACCTGAGGTATTTTCTGCGATCCTGCCTGATGGGAATGTGTAAATATGCCTCCTTTAAATCCAAAGTCACCATCCATGCATCTTTGGACAATATTGGAAGTAACTGCTGTAGAGTAAGCATCTTGAATTTTGGAATCTCTAGAAAGGTGTTCAAGACCGACAGATCCAGAGTGGGTCTCCATAAATTTTGCTTTCTTGGGACTAGAAAGAGCCTCGAGTAAAACCCTTTTCCCATCTCTGAAAGAGGTACCAGTTCTATGGCATTCATAGCCAAAAGAGCCTCCACCTGGTTTAAGGCCTCCGTCCATTGATGTTTTGGAAGGTCTGGCCATCCGTTTGGCCTTGGCAAAGTATGAAAATGTAATTTGTAACCTCTCAAAATCACATCCAAAACCCATTTGTCCTGGGTTATTTGAGTCCAATTTTGGTAAAAAAGAGAGTTTTCCTCCGAGAGGGGCTTCCAGGCAAGACATTCCTGCAGCCCAACAGAGGGAGTCATTGAGCTTGTTTCCTTTGAGACTGTGGCCTGTCCTCTCCTCCCCTAGGGGTAGAAGCAGTCCATTGCCTTGGTCTATAAGCAGCTTGTGTTTGTGGCCTCCCTCTGGAGCGTCTATATCTACCCCTTTGAGGCCTGTCTGAAGAGGGAAAGGACCAGTTTTTTGATGGCCAATTCCTGCTAAATCTAGGAGGCTGTACTTGTAAGAAATCTTTAACTGTTTGCATGGATTTTGCCTTATCCTCCATCTTTTTAATCACCTCTTCAACTTTAGATCCAAACAAAACATTATGCTGAACAGGAGCATCCAATAATTTAGCCTTTACTTGTTCAGGTAAATTTTGTTCCTTTAGCCATGCACGTCTTCTAATGACTGTGCCAGAAGCCGCAGCCCTACAAGAAGCCTCCAAGGCATCAAATCCACAGTGTAAAACATGCTTCCCAACTTGTTCAGTGGCATGCAATAAGTCATGTAATTCCTTATCCTCTGCACAGGCATAAATGGAAGTAAATTTCTGGTTTAAGACAGACAAGAGAAATTGCTGATATTTAAGCATATGAAACTGACAGTTTAAAGCCCTAATGGACAAAGTAGCAGAAGTGTACACCTTTCTGCCCCATCTTTCCAAGGCTTGGGAATCCTTTTAAGTAGGAATAGAATTTTTGGCAGTAGCGGCCTTAACACCCTTAGGACCCTGAGAAATGGTTTCAGGGTCAGCAGTAGGATTCTTGTATAAAAACTGATGGGAATCAGGAACCCTGTAGTACCTATCAGGCTTAACAGGAGCAGGAGGAAAAGAATCCGGGGTTAAATTAGCCTCCGAAAAGGCATCATCCACAATATCCAAAACAGGAGGAATAGCCAGGGGCCTATGTTGGGGAAGAAGAAGAAAATCCCTCAGTCTTTTCTTGGATTCTGAATACTCCTGTCCCTCCCAGTGAAAATGTTCCCTCATTTCATGCAGAGTTTCCCCAAAAGAAAAATCCTCAGGAGGAGAAGCTGAAGGAATGGATTCTTCCGCATCAGAATCCTCATAAGGAGGAAAAGAATATTCCTGATCAGAAGAAGAAACTGAGGAAATACAAGCCTGATCAGAGGAATCATAATAAACATCCTGCCTTGGCCTTTTGTCTGGAGGGGGATGAGAACCCATTGTCTGGAGGGGGATGAGAACCCCATTGTAAGTAAATCCTCCGCCATCTTGAGTAACTGCTTCTGTGACTTGGGAGCCGGTTCAGAAGAGGCCTGTGTTGAAGTCTTTGATTTAGAAGGAGTCTTTGCCGTTGGCTTTGCCTTTACTTGAGGCTGAGTAGGCCTGAAAACCCCTTCGGAAGCCGGTACCTGCAAAGCGGCTCCGGTCCCATCCGAAGGAGCGTTGTCCGAAGGTCCTGCAACAGAGATATTTAAAGGCCTGGTTGGCTCCTCATGAGAGTACGTTTTGGCCATCTGTTCTGAAATGGCCGACGACAGGGGCTGCAAAAGCACCTCACTGACGACGGCCGAACCTGAAGCTGGCTCCACATGTGCGCTATCATCAGATTTGGACATCGGAGGCCTGTCTTTATCCTTGCGACGCTTGTGAACTCCGGTAGATGGAAGCGTATCAGACGACATTTTGTAGTTAAATCGTCTACCGAAGTAATGAAAAGCAAAATCGTACCTTCGCTTAATTGTACGTTGATTGAATCTAGCCCAAAACCGACAACTAGCTACGTCGTGGTCTGGGCCCAAGCAAGGAATACAGTAAGAATGAAAATCCTTATGAGTTATTTGCTTCCCACATGAAATACAATTATTAACTTTTTCTGACATCGGAGTGGAGCAAGAAAAAAGTTTCCCCAACGGGGTACTTAGCTTTGAGTGGAGAAGAAAGTCTTCGGACTGAAGTACGTAGAAATATTAGTCAGGAGTCAACCGACCGGCACTTGCGAACTGTTATCACCGCACGGCAAGAAAGACTGGAGAAGATGGCGTCAGGTGTCAGCTTTATACTCCTGGCGCTCTGACGTCAGGGAGCAGGGTTGAACAGCCGACGCCGGACACAGACTTAGGGATTCTGGCCGACCGAGGGCTGCCTGCCGGCAGGGGAGAACCCTACAGTCATGACTGCAACAGTGAAACACGATGAACATCCTGTAACCCTGAGAAACAATTTTCAGTACCCATTTGTCCTGGTGATCATGTGCCAATTTTGTGAGAAAAGTGCTAGTTTTCCCCCTAAGGGTGCTGCCAAAAGGCAAGTGCTTGGCATTCATAGAGAGAAGTCATTGGGACTGTTTCCTATACGGTTGTGATTTGTCTTCTCCAGCTTTAGGGGTTGAAGCACCCCATTGTTTCGGTCTGTATGAGCCTTGGGGCTGAGATCTGCCCCCTTGGGCATCTGTATCTGCCCCTTTGGGGCCTGTCACTGGAAAGGACCAATTTTTAGAAGGCCAGCTCCTGCTAAATCTAGGTGGTTGAACCAGTAAGAAATCCTTTACTGTCTGCATTGATTTTGCTTTATCCTCCATTTTCTTTAATTAACACCAAAGTATCATGCTGTAATGGAGCATCCAATAATTTTGCTTTAACATGATCAGGTAAACTTTGTTCTTTTAACCAAGCATGCCTTCGAATGACAGAACCTGCGGCTCTGCAAGAAGCCTTTAAGGAATCAAAACCACATTGCAGAGTATGCTTCCCACTTGTTCAGCTGCATGCACTAAATCCTGCATTTCCTTATTGTCAGAACATTCTGAGCTTGTAAGCATTTTCTGTTTTAGCAAAGACATTACGTATTGTTGATATTTAAGCATGTGAAACTGGCAGTTTAAAGCCCTTACAGCTAAAGTAGCAGAAGTGTAAACTTTTTTCCCCCCATCTATCCAGTGCTCTAGAATCCCTATCTGAGGGAACAGGGTTTTTTGCAGTGGAAGCCTTGACCCCTTTGGGACCCTGATAAATTGTTTCTGGGTCAGCAGCAGGGTTTTTATAAATAAATTTATGTGAGTCTGGGTCCCTGTAGTACCTATCTGGCTTGACTGGTGCAGGGTGTAAAGAATCAAGAGACAAACTGGATTCAGAAAAAAACAATCAACAATATCTAGTACAGGGGGGATAGCAAGGGGCCTGTGCTGAGGCAGTAAAAGAAAGTCTCTGAGCCTTTTCTTGGATTCTGAATAATCCTGGCTCTCCCAATGGAAATGCTCCCTCATGGTGTGCAAGGTTTCCCTGAAAGAGTAATCCTCAGGAGGAGAGGCTGACTGGATAGATTCTTCAGCATCAGAGTCCTCATAGGGAGGAACAGAATATCCCTGTTCTGAAGAGGGATCAGAGGAAATAGAAACCTGGTCAGAGGAGTCATAGTCAGTGTCTTGCCTAGGCCTTTTATCAGGAGGGGGATGGGAACCCTCTGATCAAAGTAATTAGGTCCTCGGCCATTTTAAGCATCTGTTTCTTTGGCATGGAAGACTGTCCAGGAGAATGCTGTACTTGTTTCTTTGTCTTTAATGGTGTTTTAGACTTTGATTTGGCTGCTGAAGTGGACTTGATAGTAAGCTGTGTAGGTCTGAAAACACCATCAGAAGCAGATGCCTGCTCAGCGGTTCCGGACCCATCTGAGGGAATAGTTTCCATAGGCCCAAACCCTCGAGTTTCCAGAGGCCTAGCTGTCTCCACGTGCGAGTCAGAGGCGACCTGTGGCTCTGAGGTAGCGGGTGTCAGGGGCTGCGAAAGCACCTCACTGAGAACCGGCGACTGGCCTAGAAGAGGTTTCGTCGGGTTTGGACCTCGGATGCCTGTCCTTTTCTTTGTCTTTGCGTTTTTTTATGAATTCCGGTCACTTCTGCTAACGACATTATGTAGTTAAACCTTCAGCCAAAGTAATGCAAGGCAAAATCAAACCGACGCTTAATAGTGCGCTGGTTGAATCTAGCACAAAACTGACAACTAGCAATGTCGTGGTCAGGGCCTAGGCAATAAGAGTGAAAATCCTTATGAGGTATTTGCTTCCCACAAGAAATACAATTGTTAACTATTACTGACATCGGTCTGGAGGAAGAAAAGTTTCCCTAATGGGTTACTTAGCTTTATTGAAGACTTCGGTTCTGAAATTCATTTTCGAAAATCTCAGGAGTCGGCCGACAGGCACTTGCGAACTGCTTTTGCTTCGGGCACCGCGCGGCAAAAAAGACCGAAGAAAATGGTGTTGGCTGCATCTTATATACCCCTGGCGCACTGACATCAGGGAAGAGGCGACAGCAACCGACGCCGGACCAGGACTTTGGAATTCAGGCTGACTGCGGGTAGCCTGCCAGCAGGATAACCCAAGTGTAATGACTGCAACAGTGAAACACGATGAACATCTACATTTATGGTAAATGTACAGAACTGTACTATGTTCTTCATGTTTCACTGTTGCAGTCATCACCTTTGGGAGGATTCCCAAAGCTGAGGAGAGGGGTGGGTAGGATTAGTAAGAGACCAAGGCCTGGCTCAGCATGCCATACAGTACTGCAATGGCAAACTCTGCCCTAGCCTTAGAGAAAAGAAGTAGGCGATAATGCTTTGTAAAGGTATGGACAGAAGTCCAGGTGGCAGCTTCCAAGATGTCCTTGGTGGGAACTCCTCTGAGAAATGCTGTGGAAGTGTAGGCTGCCCTACTGGAATGGGTGTGACTAGACTTAAGGGGTGGTTTCCCATGTAATCTGTAGCAGAAATGGAAGAAGTGTGATATCCATTTGGAAATAGGATTCCCCTATGTCTGGGCTCCCCCATTTCTGTGTTAACAATGCTGAAGATTTGTGGATCCAGTTTCCATTCGTGCGGGTCCATAAGATTTCTGCTTAGGTCGTCTGCCAGAGTATTTTGCTTTCCTGGCAGGAATTGAGCTTGAAGATGTACTTGGTAAGTCAAGGCTGTGTTCCACAAGGCCATATCTGGTCTGCAAAGGGGGTAGGAATGTGTAGCCCCCCCCCGCTTGTTTATGTACCACATAACTGTGGTGTTGTCAGTCTTTATCAGTAGTTGTCCTGGATGAAGCAAGTCCTTGAAGGCTGTCAGAGCATTCTGAACAGCTAGCATTTCTTTCCGGTTGATATGCAGATGCATTTTGTTTGAGCTCCATTTGCCCTGAATTCATCTCCCTGCCAGGTGGGCCCCCCAAGCATAGTTTGATGAGTCTGTAGTTAGGATTTGGGTGGCAGGAGGTAGAGTGAATGACCGTCCCTTGTTTTGGTGACATGTCTCGGCCCACCAAAGAAACTCCTGTTGTAGGCAGGGAATGAGAGGAATCATCGTTTCCAGACTGACAATGTTGACTCCATAAACTTTCTAGGTACCATTGAAGTTTCCTCATATGCAGTCTCGCATATGGAATTAGTAGAATGCAGGATGCCATGAACCCCAAAGCCTGCAGAATTTGTCTTGCAGATAACTGGGTTTTTGTTGCCATTTGTTTGAAGTATGTTGTCAGTTGCCTTTGTCTGGCATGAGGTAAGCCATCTGGGCAGTTGTATTCAAGCTTGCACACAGGAATGTAATTATTTGAGATGGTGTTGTGATTTCTTTTCATTTATGGTGTACCCTAGGCATGCTAGAAGCCTTTTTACAAACGCCAGATGTTGAAGAAGAGTGTCCTTGTCCTCTGCTTGAATGAGACAGTCGTCCAGATAAGGATACATTTGTATGCTTCTTTGTCTGCAGAATGCAATTACTGGTGCCAGGCACTTTGTAAACATCCTGGGCGCAGTAGATAAGCCGAAGGGCAGTGCAGAGAATTGGTAATGCAAAAATCCTGCTTTGAAGCAGAGGTATCTTCTGCATGATTCTCTTATTGGTATATGCAGGTATGCCTCTTAAGTCTAGAGTTACTAACCAAGCATTCCTGTCTAACATAGGCAGTAGCTGTTGTAAAGTTGGCATTCTGAATTTTGGAATGTCCAGGAATGTGTTCAGAATCCATAAGTCCAGTATTGGACGCCATGAATTGTCTTTTCTGGGTATCAGGAAAAGTCTTGAATAAAAACCTTGTCCTTTTTCCTTTTCTGGTACCGGTTGAATAGCCCCCATATCCATGAGGGACATGATTTGTTTATCGGCCTCTGCCCACTGGTTTTGTGGCAGATCCGGCCATCCGTTTGGAATTGGCAAAGTATGGAAATGAAATCTGTACCCATGCGATACTATGTTTAATACCCACTTGTCCTGGGTAATTAACTGTCAATTTTGAGCATGAAGTGCTAGTTCCCCCCCCAAGGGGGCTGCCAAAAGAAAAGTGCTTGGTGATGGTAGAGGAAAGTCATTGAGACTGCTTACTGTAAAGGTTGTGCTTCGTTTCCTCCAGATTTGGAGGTGGAGGCACCCCATTGCTTTGACCTGTAAGAACACTGATTCGTATCTGGAGCCTTTTGAGCGCCTGGATTTGCCTTGAGTGGCTCTGTTGGACACAGGAAAGGACCAATTTTTAGTAGGCCAGTGTCTACTGAACCTGGGTGGCTGCACTTGCAAGAAATCTTTTACAGTTTGCATAGATTTAGCTTTGTCTTCCATTTTCTTTAAAACTTCTTCTGCCTTATTACCAGAGTATCATGTTGCAAAGGGGCATCCAACAATTTAGCTTTAACATGATCAGGCAGATTTTTCTCCTTGAGCCAGGCATGCCTTCTAATCACAGATCCAGTAATGGCGGCCCTACAAGAGGCCTCCAAGGAATCAAAACCACATTGCAAAGTATGCTTTCCAACCTGTTCTGCTGAATGCAATAATTCCTGTAACTCTATTTTCCACACAATCAGAAATCAACATAATTTTCTGTTTCACTAAGCCCATAACATGCTGTTGAAATTTAAGCATATGAAACTGGCAGTTTAAGGCTCTGATTGCCAAGGTTGCAGACGTATAAACCTTCTTTCCCCATCTATCCAGCGCCCTGGAAATCTCTATCAGAGGGGGTAGGATTTTTGGCAGTAGAAGCCTTTACACCCTTGGAACCCTGAGAAATAGTCTCAGGATCAGCAGCAGGATTTTTGAATAGAAATTTGTATGAGTCAGGAACCCTGTAATATCGGTCTGGTTTACTAGGAGCAGGAGGCAGGGAATCCGGAGCCATGCTTGATTCTGAAAACACATCAACAATGTCTAATACAGGAGGTATTGCCAAAGGCCTATGCTGAGGAAGAAGGAAATCCCTAAGCTTCTTTTTTGATTCAGAGAAGTCCCGACTCTCCCAGTGAAAATGTTCCCTTAAAGTATGCAAAGTCTCTCCAAAAGAGAGATCCTCAGGAGATGCAGATGGGATGGATTCCTCTGCACCAGAATCCTCATAGGGTGGAAAAGAAAATTCCTGATCAGAAGAGGAATCAGAAGAAATGGAAACCTGATCTGAAGATGCATAATCAGTGCCTTGCCTAGGCCTCTTTGCGGGGGGTGGGGTTGGGAACCCCTGATCAAGGTAATTAAATCCTCAGCCATTTTGATCATCAGTTTTTTCAGGCATAGGGGCCTGAGCACGTGGCTCATGCATCATTTGTTTAGTCATAGAAGATGTTTTTGACCTTGTTTTTATTGCTGGCATCGGTTTAATATAAAAATGTTGAGGCCTGAAAACACCCTCAGAAGCCGGTGACCGCTCAGTGGCTCCAGACTCATCCAAGGGAGAGACATCCGCAGGTTCAATACTCTGAGAATCTCGCAGCATACCGATTCCGAATGGGTCTCAGTAGAGGCCTGCGACTCAAAAGTAGTGGGTATCAGGGGCTGCAAAAGCGCCTCACTGAGTACCGGTGAACTGGCGACTGGCTTAGGAGAAGCTTCGTCAGTGGTTTTGGACCTAGATGGTCTGTCTCTTATTCTTTGCATTTTTTGTGAACTCCGGTAGTCAGATTGCCAACAGACGACATTTCAGGATAATTAAATCTTGAACCAAAATATTTAGAAGCAAAAATGTACCGACGCTTAATAGCGCATTGGTTAAATGTAGCACAAAACCGACAGCAATGCACATTGTGATCTGGGCCTAGGCAAGGACTACAGTACAAATGAAAATCCATATGAGGTATTTGCTTCCCACAAGTAATGCAATTATTAACTTTTACTGACATCGGTAAGGAGCGAGAAAGTTTCTCCAACGGGGTACTTAGCTTTAGTTTGAAGACTTCGGTTCTGAAACTCGAATGCGAACATTTCAGGAGTCGGCCGACTGGCACTTGCGAACTGCTTCGGGCACCGCATGGCAAGAAAGACTGAATAAAATGGCGTTGGCTGCATGTTTTATACCCCCTGACGACCTGACGTCATGGAAGATGAGACCGCAACAGATGCAGGACCCAAGACTGTTATTCAGGCCAACTGAGGGCAACCTGCCAGCAGATTACCCAAATGTAATGGACTGCAACAGTGAAACACGAAGAACATGGACAGAGTGGCAGGGTTTTATCCATCTTAAAACCCTTGGCTGTGTACCTGCAAACTCGTGCAGAAGTGAAGGTAGAAACTTTAGTCTCTCCTTTCTAGGTCACAGACAGAAAAGAATATCCCTGCTGCCCGACATGAGTGGTCCAGAGTTTGGCTAACAACACGCGAGGTTGATTATGCAACAAATGAGGGATACAGGTCAGCTCATAGGACTCAAGAGTCAGGGAAAGCACCCAAACTGAAGAAAGAGCGACACAGGACAGGCAAGCTTTAAGACAAGTGCTGGCAAAAGGCCACACTCCATAAAGGTGCACTTTACCATGCAAGAGGACAGATCCCAAGAGATGCCAAACAGCCGACATGAAATTAGAAGTTATGTCCTTACCATAACGTTCCATGTGGAGTGTTCATCTCGCCTTTGTTCTTACACCTGGGTTCGGAGCCGATCCTCGGCTCCGTGTCGGCCGCTTGCAAGCTCTGCATCGAGAAGAAGCTCGAGACAACCTAATTCCCACAATCCCCCTCTGCCTTTACCTCAGATCTAGTTTGCAAGCAAACCAGCAGTCAGAGAGAGAACACACTCATGCAAAAATTTACATAAATGCAAGAACACTTATATCTATATATATATATATATATATATATATATATATATATATATATATATATATATATATACACATGTACATCATATATATACAACAACTGCGAATGCAGAAGCAGAATAACCCAGACCAGGCACCAAACTGAACGTTCTTCCTGAGGGTGGGAGGGTGGGAATGTAAGAACAAAGGCAAGATGAACACTCCACATGGAACGTTATGGTAAGGACATAACTTCTAAATGTGAGAGTGTTCGATCTCGCCGTTTGTTCTTACTCCTGGGTAGCGTCCCTAGCTCCATGTTCCTGAGGAACTCACGGGAGAACGTTCTTGAGCACAGTGGAACCAAAGGTTGCCCTGTCCCTAGAACCCCTGTCTACTTTGTAATGAGAAATGAATGTATGTGGTTTAGACCAAGTAGCAGCTGCACAAATAGTGTCTAATGGTAGGCGAGCTGCATGAGCCAGGGATGTAGACACTGATCTTGTAGAATGTCCTTTGGGTTTGACAGATAAAGTTTGATTTTTAGAATCATAAACGTATATAATACAATCAGTTAGCCATTTGGAAAGGGTTCGTTTAGTAACCGCTACACCTTTCCTGCTGTCAGCAAAAGCTACAAAAAGTTGATCAGATTTCCTGTGATCCTTTGTTCTATCCAAGTAAAATCTAAGTTGTCTATGGACATCCAACTTGTGTAACATATACTCCAATTTATTGGAGTGATTTTTGAAAAAGGTAGGTAATTCAATGGATTGATTAATGTTATAGAGCAAACTTTGGGGAGAAAGGATGGATTAGTGCGAAGAGATACTCTGTCAGAGTGAAAGATCAAATAAGGGTGTTTAATGGAAAGAGCCTGAAGCTCAGATACTCACCTAGCGGATGTAATGGCTACCAAGAAGAGGGTCTTCCACGACAAATACATCAATGGACAAGAGGAGGCTGGTTCAAATGGGGGTAACATCAATTTAGATAATAAAAGGTTTAGATTCCAAGGCGATGTAGGAGATCTAACTGGTGGTCTAATATGGAAAGACCCTTTTAAAAAGGCCTTACAAAGTCTGTGAGCCATTACAGGAGCCCCACATTCTTCCACATGAAAGTTGGAGATGGCAGCCAATTGCACTCTTAAAGTGGCAGGAGACGCTCCTTGGTGGAACAATTCTGTTAAAAACTCCAAGATCTTGTTTAATGGAGCTATGACAGGGTCCAAATGCTGTGAGTTTGCCCAGAATACAAAACGCTTCCATTTACTAATGTATGTCTTTGTAGTGGAAGCTTTATGAGAAGCCACTAGTATATTCTGAACTGCAGGTGAAAGAAAATCAGACCTGGCTAAGAAGGGAAGCGGAGCAGCCAGGCTGCTAGATGGAGTGACCCGAGCGAGGGGTGAGGAACCCCTGATGAGTGAGTCAGTAGATCTGGCTCTGGGCCCAGGATCCAAGGTCCCCGAATGCGGTGTGCCAGAAGAAAGGGGAACCAAATTTGACGAGGCCAGAATGGGGCAATGAGGATTATCGTCCTTTGCAGGTTGTTGGCTTTCTGCAGAAACTTTGCAATCAGGGGGAAAGGAGGAAAAGCGTACAGGAGACCCGGGGGCCAATCGTGAACCAGCGCGTCCCTGGGGACTTCCCCTGGAGGGGGTAATAGGGCAAAGTAGCTCCTGCATTTGGCGTTCATTGGAGACGCAAAGAGGTCGCAGGAAGGCTGGCCCCACTTGCGAAAAATCTTCTTCGCAACTGATTGTTTGAGGGACCACTCGTGAGGCAGCAGTATAGCTCTGCTTAGCCTGTCGGCTATAACGTTGGATGACCCCGGGATATGCGTTGCGATCAGAAAGCGACCCGTGGATTCCGCCCATTGCCAAATTTTCATGGCCTCTCTGCATAGCTGATAAGACTTGGTTTCCCCTTGTTTGTTTATGTACCAGACTACGGACATGTGGTCCGTCTGAACTGCAATAGTCCCTAGAGGAAGAAGGGGAGCTAAGTGTTGCAACGCTAGAAACACTGCCCTCAACTCTAGAACATTGATGTGCAGATTGTACTCTAAATTGGTCCATTCGCCTTGGACTGTCTGTCCCTGAAAGATGCCCCCCCACCCTATCAGGGAAGCGTCCGTGGTCACTGTAGCTGTCGGCGTGGGTAGCACAAATGGTCTTCCGCTGGAAAGGTTGCAAGTCTGAAGCCACCAGACTAGGTGTGATTTGCATGTGTTCGTGATCAGAATTTCGTGCGTCAGAGGTAGCTGTTGGAACGACCATTGTGCAAACAGTAGCCATTGTAGGACTCATGTGCAGTCTTCCCAATGGTATCGCAATGAGAGAAGCTGCCATGAGACCCAAAACCTTCAGAACCAGTCTTGCTGGGGATTTTCTGGATGACAGAAGAAGAGATGTGGCTTTGTAGTGAGGCTATCCTTTCTGGAGGAAGCCTTAGAATTAAATGATGCGTATCCAATTCCGCTCCTATGAATAAGATATGCTGTGATGGCTGTAGTAAAGATTTTTCGAAATTTACGGAAATTCCGAGGTGAACACAAAGTTGTAGAGTGTAATCCCTGGCCTGTATCAGTTGACGCTGGGTGGTGGCAGAAAGAAGCCAGTCGTCCAGATACGGAAACACCTGGAATCCTAGGCGTCTCAGGTGAGACGCTACCACTGCCATGCATTTGGTGAAAACCCTGGGGGCTGAGGTCAGACCAAAGGGCAGGGCTCGAAACTGAAAGTGACTGGCTCCCAGCCGGAAGCGCAAATGATCTCTGGACGCCCTGGCCATTTTGATGTGGTAGTATGCGTCCTTCAGATCTATTGAGCACATCCAGTCGTCCTTCTGTAAGAATGGAAGGATAGATTGAAGCGTGACCATTCGGAACTTTTCTTTCTTGACGAAGGTATTGAGGTTGCTTAGGTCCAGAATCGGCCTCCAGTCCCCTGTCTTCTTTGGAACTAAAAAGAACCTTGAGTAAGTTCCGAATCCTCTTTGGTCCGCTGGGACTGGTTGGATGACTCTTTTTTTCTAGCAGCTTTGAAATTTCTATAGCTGCTGGGTCTCGCAGATGGGGCGGCACATCTGGGAGTCTTCTCTTTGGAATGGGGGTGGATAGGAAGGGTATTCTGTAACCTCTGGTAACAACGCTTTTTACCCAGTTGTCTGTAGTAAGATTTTGCCAGGCCTGAGGGTATAAAGCTAAGCGACCCCCGACTGCCTCCAGAGCAGGACAGTCGGGCCTCCTCTCAGGAGTGCTGGAAAGGTTTTCCAGGGGGGTATCCCTGTCACCTTGGTTTTGCGGACCCCCTCTGCCGCCAGGGCGGTGTCTTCCACCTCTGCCCCCTCCTCTGCCTCTAGAGGGGGCATCACCCTGTGTGCCTGGGAAAGAACCTTGGGGTTTTCGAAACCACATTTTCCCACCGCGTTGCCCTTTGGGGTATGGTCTGGATGGGGTGGAAAAACGGACTCCGACAGCAGACAGAGTCTTTCCCTCCTGCTCACACCGGGTAAGGGTCTCCTTTACTTTGGGGCCAAAGAGAGTGGCACCGTCAAATGGGGCGTTAGTAAAGGAAGACTTGAAGGCTTCCGCAAATGAACATAAGCGCATCCAGGATTGTCTACGAAGAGCAATCGCTGAAGCTGCTGCCCTACTCGATCCTTCGGCTGCGTATGAGATCAGCCTCATGGACGAGTTTACAATGGATGTAAGGGTATTGAGTTGTGCTGTCACTTTCTCTGAGACAGCAGCATCTGTAGTACCCTGGAGGGTATCTCCCAACTCTTTGATTAGATCCCTCTGTAGTCGTGTAAAGTGGGTCAAATAGTTCAGGGATCGCATAGAAAAAGCCGCTGAACTAAAAATGCGCTTTCCGTACCTGTCCATGGTCCTAGAATCTCTGTTAGGGGGATGGACAGATGAGGAAGATTCCGACATCTCCTTTTTCGTGGCCGCTGCCGCCACCATAGCGTCCACTGGAACTCCTTTTGTCAGATAAGCCTTGTCTTGGGGTGCAGTAATATACTTATTAGGCTTTCTAGGGACTGGCTCCACCGTGTCAGGCGCCTCCCACGCCCTTCGAGCAATCAGCTCCATTAACTCATCGAAGGGCGGAGTGACCCAGGAGGAGGAAGGGCGAACACCAAATGCCTTCAGCAAGACTGACTCATCCTCAGAAGGGGGGAGGGATTGCCAATCACCTCTCTGCTTTAGGATCTCCAAGATGTCAGAAAAGGAGACATCTTCTGAAGGTGACTTTGGGGACCCTTCTGACTCATCCAAGTCAGTGTCGGATGTCAAAGACTCTTGTGGAGAATCTAAGTGTCTCCTCTTGCACAATCTTTTCCTAGGGACTTCTTCGGGGGGAGCATCCGAAGAAGCCTCCGAGGAAGAGGGGGCACCCTCCAGGGGTGGCCGAGACACAGGTGCTCGACGCTTAGCTGTAGCCGTGGGTGCAGAGGAGGATAACGGACCTTTATGGGGAGGAGAAGCTGTTTCTGCTGGATGTGATTGTCTGGGTAGACAACACCTTCCTCATGAGATCGAAGGCCCCCGGGTCCCGAGTCGAGGTATCTCCCGGTTCCGAAGAAATGGGAAGAATCCCCGAAACAGGCACCGAAGGCATCGACCCAGAGGATGGAACCAAGTCGATCCGAGCCGAGGCCCCGAGAGGGAGCGTCGGAACCGAAACATAGGTCCGACTCTCGGTCCCGGAACCCAGGATGGATCTTCGGCTCCGAGACTCCGGTACCGGATCCGACGGAGTCGAGGTGAACGGAGCCGACCGAGAAAAGGACGGTTCTGGCACTGAGGGCTCCACAATCAGCAGCTCAGCTTCTTCCGGCTCCGAAGACTGGACAGGTCTCGGAGGAGGAACAGATGGAGACAGTGGAAGGCCTTCAAGTCTCGACACCAACTGAGAGGAGACCGAGATGAGTTTGGATAAGGCCGTATTCTCCATTAACTTCTGCACCACGCGGTCTACATCGGTATCAGAGAGGGGTCTGGAAGAACGGGTCGAAGGAATCGAAGACGGAGCCGACCTCAACAGTGTCGGGGGAGGGAGCTCCGTCACCGGTTCCAAGACTCGAGGCTCGGAAACTGACAACAGTTGAATACTCGGCCCCGAGGTCTGTGGAACCGGTGATCTAACTTTAACTGAAGAGCTCGGAGCCGATGACATGGGCTCCGACGTCTTCGATTCCTTCGAGGATTTGGATGCCTGGTCTGAAGCATCCAGAGCCTCTTGAAAAGTAGGTTTTAACAAACCCCTATCCATGAGTTTCCTGCGCCTATCTGTCATGACCCTCCCACTGAAAGAATGACAAATTGAGCAGTCTTCTTGCAGATGGAGAGGGCCAAGACAGTAGATGCAGTAACTATGATTGTCAGTAACTGACATCTTTTGCCCACATTGGCAACGCTTAAACCCAGATTTAGCCTTCTCAGACATCTTAAACTAATATGGGTAGAAAGTGAAAAGTCAAGTCCAGTAGGAAAGTCCAATCCGGTAGTTTTGTCAAATCCAGTAAAAAGAAAAATGTCTATCCGGTAGTCAATCCAGTAAGGGGTGGTAGGCCCAGAGGGAAACTCTAATAAGTTTAAAATAACTTAAACGGAACCGAGAATTCCTCAACCGTACCACACACACACACTGTCACTAAACAAACTTTTTTAGAATAAAATTATTCTGAAATAAACAAGAAAAAATATTTAAATCTTAGCTTAGATGCTCGAGCTCGACCCAGTGATGCGAACGCTGCAGCGGCAAACTAGATCTGAGGTAAAGGCAGAGGGGGATTGTGGGAATTAGGTTGTCTCGAGCTTCTTCTCGATGCAGAGCTTGCAAGCGGCCGACACGGAGCCGAGGATCGGCTCTGAACCCAGGTGTAAGAACAAACGGCGAGATCGAACACTCTCACATCTAATGTTTCCATGTGTCCTGCAGGCCATGCTGATAAGGTAGGACCCACACCTGTTGCATTCCTCTTTAACATGACCCACCCTGTCCACATGGACTGGGGAGTGGTGAGTGGGGTTTCTTCATGGAGGAAGATCACTGGTTTCAAGTACTACCACAAAGTCCACAACAATGGGATTAAGGAACAGCTCAGTCCTTGTGTGCAGGCAGGTCATAAACTCCAACTATTTGAAGTAGATAAATGACTGGCAGCTAGTGGATATAATCCAAGATCTGCCAACAGTTCTGAGCATGATCCCTCTCTAGTGGAAGAGGAAATGAAAGCACTCAATGCCCAAGAGGCCACTGGAGAGGCAAAACTTCTGTTGATGACAGAGGGACTGGTATCTCAACTCCTGCTTGTCTGCCTCGCTCAATCGGTCACCACCTCTGTATGACACAAGCAGTCTTCCTATCATTTCCTGCTCTAGATGGTCTATACCATGGTCACGACTGAAGTTCGGTACGCCTCAACCTGTCACTCCTACATCTCCAGGTGGGTAGCCTGAAACTGTGGCACTTTTGAATGTGCCTGCTGTCATGCTCATTTCCCAGGAAAAGAAGTGTCACTCTGAACCCCAAACAGCGACCTGATGGCACCAAGAACTCCTAGAAGGTCTGTACTTTCCAGGCACTGAGTGCAGGGACATTTTCATGTCAAAATAGGAACTGAAATCCAAAATGTGGTACGGACAGAAAAAATGGGAAATACATGGCCTGAACATGTTTTTTATACCCTGGCCTGTGATGCTATGCTATATGCTGGCAGAATGTGTACCTGCCATTACTGGGAAGAGAAGTAGCTGAACCAATGAGAACAGAATAGAAAATCCAAAGCAGTTTCTACTTAAGAAGGATGCTGAAGTCAGACACATTGTTTATAGCCATAAGTTATATACATAACATGTATGTTAAAGTGCTATATACATAACATGCATGTTAAAGTGCACCTTTATGGAGAGTAATGACAAAAAGTTATACTATAGCTCTGCTCAGCTTAACAACAAATCCAATCCTCGAAAATTTTGGTCAACTATCAACAACATCCTCCATCCTGGAAAGCCCTCTAATCCCTCCCCATACCCTAACTCTTCCTCTCAGGAAACAGCTACCCTCCTGAATAAACACCATCTCTTCCATCCAAAATCTGGTAACCTCTAAGCCAAACTCTACTTCGACACCCACCTCTCCAAGTCCCACTAACACAACTTTGTTTTCTTTTGAGCCAGTTCCCATTACTTGCATCAAATCTCTACTACTCAAGCTAAAACCTTGCCCTCCTTCCACTGACAATCTATCTCCTACATTCCTCAAACTTGCTGCTGACTCAGTTGCCTATCCTGTATCTATACTAATTCATCGATCTATTCTGGAATCAACTGTCTCCACCCTTTGGAAATCTTTCTTCACTATCCCTCTTCATAAAGGTGGAAACTCCACTGACGCCTCAAAGTACTGACCCATTGCCATTCTGTCCCCCCCCTCTCCAAGATATTAGAAAAATGTATTCACTCAGCTTCTCAATCACCTCCTCACACACCACTTACTTACCTCTACCCAGCATGGATTTCGTCCTCACCACAGCACCACCACTGTCCTCCTCTCCTTCACTCATATAATTGCAGAGGCCCTAGACAACAATAAACTCATTTCTTGTCTCTTCCTTGATCTTTCCAAAGCCTTCGATACTGCCTCTCATCCTCTACTACTATCCAAACTCGCAAATCTCCACCTATCCCCCTCCGCACTTCCCTGGTTTAATAGTTACCTATCTGGCAGGGAACAATCTGTCAAATGGCTCTCATCCTCCTCACCTTTCCTTCCCATCTCCACTGGTGTTCCCCAAGGCTCCATCTTGGGACCCCTTTTGTTTAACATTTTCACCAATGATCTTTACAGCTCATGCAAAGAATCCTCCCTTATTCAGTATGCCGACGACTCCACACTTATATCCATCTCAAATAACATTCCTGAACTACACTCCCTGACCCAACAGGCCCTACTATCCACTGAACAATGGCTCTCACACAAACTATTGATCCTAAATCCCCAAAAGACCAAACTCCTACTTTTCCTTCCCCGTTCTCTTTCTCATCACAAAACCTCCTTTTTTATTACATCTAACAATACAAACATCCAACACGACACACACACAAACTCCTAGGGGTCATTATCGATGACAAACTCAAGTTCAACCTACACATACTCAAATATATAAAAAAAAAAAAAAAAAAAAAAAAACTAGGTCTGCTATATCGGAACAAAAAAATCCTAACCCCTGAATCTAAACTTACCCTGCCCTGGGCCAGGCACTCATCCTCCCCTCCCTTTTATACGCCGCCCCAGTTCTTACCAGTATCCAGGCCTCCACTCTAAATAAACTGCAACAGACTTACCATAAAATAGTCAGATTCATTATTAACTCCCCATACAACTCACACCACTGCATTTCTTTAAACTCTCTGCAATGGCTTGAACTTCCCCAGTTTCTGCTATCTTATCAATTTCATATGCTACACTCTATTATAAACCCTCCTTCTGTCCATCTCCATCTTCCTTAGTCTCAATTTACATCCCATCCTGGACCCTCTGTACTTCTAACCAACAATTACTTGATATCTACCACCCAAAAAGGTCAGTAGGCAAACTACTCTACAAACACTCCCTTGCCTATGCTTGGAACAAACTTCCCCTTGACTTACGTTCAATCTCCCACACCTCACACTTTAAAAATGAACTAAAAGCTTATTTTCTCAATTCCAGAACCTGCCCTTGCCATGACCCGACCTAGTCTTCCTTCCTTTTATGTACCCTCAAAAGGACCATACTTAGTACCTCATTACACCTCTCTCTCCAATGTGTCTACTATGCATTTGCACAATTTTATACAAACAAAAAATGTTTATTGTTGACCTATCGAACTATATCAATGTAAAATTGTTACTTAGCTTCTTTTTAATGCAACTTTAACTTTATGCATGTAACCCAAGTGAATCGTTTGGCTATAATTAGAAGTTATGTACCTACCATAACGTTCCATGTTAGTTGTCTTCTCTCGCTTTCTTTCTTGCTGGATGGGTTCGGAGCCGATCCTCGGCTCAGACTCGGCACTTGCTAAGCTCGAGAGTCACTTACCAGCTCGAGGCAGCCCTATATCCCATGATGCAAGGCGGTGATTACCCAGATCTCGTTTGGTATCTAGAGGAAAAAACTGCCCGCAATCTTTCCACAAAGGAAAGAAGAACAACTAACCTGAGAAGACTGTAAGGGGAACCCAGGTAATAAAAGGTCCAGAGCTAACTGGTGTCCAAGGGAGAACAATCTCCCAGAGAAAAAGGAAAATCAAGGTCTGTCCAGGCTAGGGGGACAGGAGGGAGGGACGCAAGAAAGCAGGCGAGAGAAGACAACTAACATGGAATGTTATGGTAGGTACATAACTTCTAAATGTTAAGTTGTCAATCTCGCCTTCATTCTTGCTGGATGGGACCGCGTCCCTAGCACCTCTATCCTGGGTGGCTCAATGGAACAGACTCTTGAGAACTGTGGAAAGTACAGTTTTGTACCTACCATAAATGTAGATGTTCGAAGATCCACATTGCTGCAGTCCTTACTTATGGGTAGTCCGCTGTCCTCGGTCGGCCCGAATACCAAAGTATTAGGCTGACGTCGGTCATGGGCGCCTAGATCTGACATCAGAGCGTCAGGGTATAAAGGCGCATGATCGACGTCATATCCTCAGTCTTTTCTTGCCCCAGATGTCAGAAGGCCAAACCAGAAAGGCCACAGCCAAAAACAGAATACCTCCCAAAAACATGCCCAACAACAACCATCACCTAAAGCATAGCACCAAGTCAAACTACAGTGGGGAAGGAGGGAGGGTAAATTGGACTGCAGCAATGTGGATCTTCGAACATCTACATTTATGGTAGGTACAAAACTGTACTATGTTCTTCATCTCACATTGCTGCAGTCCTTACTTATGGGTAGAATCCCAAAGCAACGGGAAAGGGAGGATGGTAAAAATCATAAAGCATTAGGGGCCGCTAAAATGCCCTGTAAAATTGCAGTGGCAAATCCAGCCCTTGACTTAGAATGAAGAGGAAGGTGGTAACGTTTAGAAAAGGCATGCACTGAACTCCAAGAAGCTGCCTCCAAAATGTCTTTTGTAGCTACTCCCCTTAGAAAGGCCGTAGAAGTAGCAGTAGCCCTAGTGGAATGAAGCTTGATTCCAGCAGGAATCTCCTTACTATGATGGGAATAACAGAAAGAAATACAAAACCCAATCCATTTAGAAATAGTTTGTTTTGAAACAGGTTTACCCTGTGAACCCAAAGCAAAAGAAACAAACAATTGCTGAGACTGTCTGAACTCCTTGGTTCTGCTCAAATAAAAACACAACTGCCTGTGAACATCCAAAGTATGCAAAAGTTTCTCCCCTTTATTTTGGGGGTTTGCATAAAAAGTAGGCAAATGAATAGTTTGATTTAAGGCCACACTAGAAACCACTTTAAGCATAAAGGAAGGATTAGTACGTAAAGATACCTTATCCTTATGAAAAATCAGGAAAGGCTCCACTGCCATGAGGGCCTGTAATTCAGAAACCCCCTCTTGCAGAGGTAATGGCCAACAAAAAAGCAGCTTTCCATGACAAATACTTTAACTCGGTAGTAGCTGCGGGCTCCAAAGGTTGTAGAGTAAGTTTTTTCCAACACAAAATTGAGATCCCAAGCAGGAGTAGAAGCTCTACGTGGGGGTCTTATATTCTTTGCCCCTCTAAGAAATTGCTTAAACCAAGGATGAGAGAATAAAGGAGGGTCACAATCATAGTGAGCAGAAAAGGCTGCAGCATGAACCTTTATTGAGGAGAAAGACAAATCCTTGTCCAATAGCTCAGTAAGATATTGAAGAGCAACACGTAAATCAGGTTTGGAGACATCAAGGTCCTTTCCCTTGCTCCAAATAAAAAAATCTCCTCCGTGTATCCGCGTAAACTTTCCTGGTACTAGGCCTCCTGGCCTCCAAAATAACATCCAAAACTTGTTGTGGAAGCAGAGACCTTCCAGAGTCTAAAACAAAATATGCCAGGCTGTTAGATGTAGAGACTGAATCTTGACATTGAGGAAGTGACTGTCCTCTTGTGACAAAAGGTGCGGAATCAAAGGCAGAGGCCATGGAGGTTCTCGTACTAAACTCCTCAGTAGTGGGCACCAGTGTTGTCGAGGCCAATCCGGTGCTATCAAAATCATGGTTGGCTTGTCTTGTCTGACCTTCAAAAGTACCTTGGGAAGAAGAGGCAGAGGTGGAAAGGCATATACATGCAGATTGTTCCAACTGTATGATAGAGCGTCCGCCTTCCAAGCTGTGTGATGAAACATTTTTGTGCAAAACTTTGGCAACTGGTAATTTAGCGGAGAAACGAACAGATCTATGTCTGGAGTTCCCCATAACACTGTCAACTGTTGAAATACATGAGGATCCAATTTCCACTCGTGAGGATCCACTATTTGTCTGCTCAATACATCTGCTAAGGAGTTCTGTGCTCCTGGTAGAAACCTTGCCTGAAGATTGAGGTGTACAGATTGAGAGCAGTTTCCCACAGAATCATCGCTTGCCTGCAAAGAGGGTAAGAATGGGTTCCCCCCTGCTTGTTGATGTACCACATGACAGTAGTGTTGTCTGTTTGAATCAACACCTGCCCTGGGTGAAGTAAACTTTGAAAGCCATCAATGCAAACTGGACTGCTAACATTTCCTTCAAGTTGATATGTAAGTGTTGGAGTTTGACAGGCCACGTGTTTTGCACCCATTTTCCATTGAGGTGTGCTCCCCAAGCCTTGTCTGAGGCATCTGTCGTTAGAATCTGACTCGCCTCTGGCCGGGTCACAGAGAGTCCCTTGTTTAGGTGACATTCCTGAGCCCACCACAAAAACTCCTTCTGAATGCAAGGTATTATCTGAATGACAGTGTCTAGATCTTGGCAGTGCTGTGTCCACACATTTTTGAGATACCATCGAAGCTACCTCATATGCAATTTGGCATTGGGAAGCACCAGAATACAAGATGCCATGAACCCCAAGGCTTGAAGGACTGTCCTTGCAGTCAGCCTGGACCGTAGAGACATTTGCTGGAAATAGAGAGAATCTTTGTTTGTCCGGGGTCAAAAAGGCCATCTGGGAAGCTGTATTCAGTCTCACACCCAGAAAGCACCTGTCCTGAGAGGGTACTAGACTGGACTTTGTTTCGTTCACAGAATACCCTAGGCATCTTAACACTGCCATCACATACTGTAGATGATGAAGTTCGTCCTTTTTTTTTTTTGTGCAATAAACAGGCAGTCGTCCAAATAAGGATACATCTGTATTCCTCTTAGTCTGAAAAATGCTATCACTGGAGCCAGAACCTTTGTGAACACTCTGGGCGCAGTAGATAAGCCAAAGGGCAATGCAGAGAACGCAGGTACCTCCTGCAACTGGGCCTGATAGGAACATGAAGGTAAGCCTCTTTGAGATCCAGAGTAACCATCAAGTGATCTTTTCCCAACAGAGGTAAAAGTTGTTGTAAAGTCAGCATCTTGAACTTTGGAATGTCCAGGTAAGTGTTGAGGATAGATGAATCCAAAATTGGTGTCCACGTGTTCCCTTTCTTTGGAACTAGAAACAGGCGGGAATAAAATCCTAGGCCCACTTCTGACAGAGGAACCGGCTGTATAGCTCCTTTTTGAAGAAGAAAGGAATTTGTCTGTGAGCCTCTATCCTTTGCAGAGGAGGGACGTCTGGCATGCCTTTGAAAGGAGGCATGGTGTGGAAATAGAACTTGTGACCTCGGTTTATAGTGTCCAATACCCATTTGTCCAGGGTGACTAAATGCCAATTTTGCTTGAAAAGAGTCAACTTTCCTCCCAAAGGAGCTGCCCGGCAAGAAGAGTCTGGCAGCTGAAAATGCAGGTCATTGGGCCTGTTTACGAAAGGACTGGCCCCTGCCCTCACCAGCAGATTGAGCCGGCGAACTCCATTGTCTCGGCTTGAAGGTACTCTGATCTATGCCCCTACCAAGCCTAGATCTACCCCTAGACTGAGAATCAGAAGTAGGGTACGTCCACCCCTTAGTAGGCCAATTTCTACTAAACTTTGGAGGTTGTACCTGCAAAAAATCTTTAACAGTCTGCATAGACTTAGCCTTGTCTTCCATTTTCTTTAAGACGGACTCCACAGGAGGACCAAACAAAACTTCAGACTGTAAAGGGGCATCCAGTATTCTAGACTTAACATGCTCAGACAAATTCTGATCCTTAGGCCAGGCGTGCCTACGAATGACTGAACTAGAGGCAGCCACCCTAGAAGAAGCCTGTAAAGCATCAAAACCACATTGCAAAGAGTGCTTACCCACCTGTTCAGAAACATGCAGTAAATCCAGCAATTCTTTACACTGTATGCCCTCTGCCAAAGCATCCACTTTAGATCTTAGCTGAGAAAGGAGGAAATTCTGATACTTCAACCTATGAAACTGGCAGTTCAAAGCTCTCATTGCCAAAGTAGAAGAGGCATACACCTTCTAACCCCATCTATCCAAAGCTCTAGCTTCCTTATCCAGAGGAACCGGATTCTTAACAACAGAGGCTCTAACACCCTTAGGCCCCTGACTAACAGTTTCTGGGTCCGCCCTAGGACTCTTATACAGAAATTTATGAGCCTGAGGCACCCTGTAATACCTATCCGGTCTGTGGTATAAACAAGAACTCCCTAAGCCTCTTCCGTGAATCAGAGTAATCCTGGTCCTCCCACTTAAAATGCTCCCACATGGAATACAGAGGTACTGAAAATGAAAAATCCTCTGGAGGAGAAGCAGAAGGAGTGGAATCCTCTGCATCAGAATCAGAATAAGGAGGGAAATCTTGAATGTCTTCAGCAGAAGACTCTGAATAATCTGAGGCCTGCTCCAAACTTTCCAACTCTGGCTCCATCCTGGGCCTCCTATCAGGAGGGGGAATAGAACCTCTAATTAAAGTAATCAAATCCTCTACCATTTTAAACATGTGCTTTTTTGGCACAGACCCTGAAGAACCAGAACTGACACCAGAGGAAGGCAAAACAGACCTGCCCTCAGAAGGAGCCTTAGAAACAGTAGCAGAAGGCCTAACCACCTTAGGCATAGAAGGGAGAATAGTAACCTGAGAGGCCCCTTCAGCCTGACCTGCCTCCTGAGAGGCCACATCTTGAAAAATCAAAGTTTCCCCCTGGGACTCAACAGCGTCCGAAACGGACAAATCATCCTGCTTAGGCTTTAAAAATTTGTCTTTGCGCTTCCTAGTAGAAGCAGGCATCGGAACATCCGACAGCATATTATAATTACCCCTCGTGCCAAAGACTAACCTAGCGCAATCTAACCTCCTTTTTATAGTGCGCTTATTAAACCTAGCACAAAAACGACACCCGACTACATCGTGCTGCGGTCCCAAACAAGGAATACAAAGCGAGTGGTAATCCCTATGTGGTATCTGTTTCCCACAAGAAATACAATTAATCACTTTTTCTGACATCCGGTAAGTAACTGAGGCAAGAAAAAACAAAAATATTCCCCAACGGGGTACTTAGCCCAACTTGGTATCGGTCTGAAACTCCGAAAACGAAAAATTTCAGAACGCCGAACGGCACTTGCAACGCTTCTTCTGCATCGGACCATGCGGCAAAAGAGACTGAGGATATGACGTCGATCATGCACCTTTATACCCTGACGCTCTGATGTCAGATCTAGGCGCCCATGACCGACGTCAGCCTAATACTTTGGTATTCGGGCCGACCAAGGACAGCGGACTACCCATAAGTAAGGACTGCAGCAATGTGAGATGAAGAACATCCAAAACTTGCCCTGTTCCTGGAGGCCAAATCCAACTTGTAATGAGAAACGAAGGTATGAGGAGTGGCCCAAGTGGCTACTGCACAAATAGTGTCTAAGGGTAGTCTAGCCCGAAAAGCTGTAAGATGTGGTTAGACCTCTAGTAGAATGTGCTTTAGGTTTTGAGATCAGTTGTTTGCCTCTTAAGCTGATAAATGTCAGAAATAGTGGAAGATAGCCATCTGGATAAGGTTACTTTAGAAACAGGAAGACCTTTCTTATTTTCAGCATAAGAAAGAAAAAGCTGATCAGATTTCCTAAACTGCTTTGTTCTGTCCAAGTAATATCCGAGTTGGCGATGAACATCTAGGCAATGCAATTTTTGTTCTGCCCTGTTAGAATGATTGGGAAAAAATACAGGAAGGTCAATGGATTGATTTAAATTTGTTTTAGAAGCAACCTTGGGCAAAAAGGATGGATTGGTTCTTAAGGATACTCTATCCTTGTGGAAGACCAAGTAAGGGGGACGAACACAGAGAGCATGTAGTTCAGACACTCTCCTAGCCGAAGTAATAGCAACTAGAAAGAGTGTCTTCCAAGAAAGAAATTTTAATGAGCATGTAGCAGCCGGTTCGAAAGGGGGAAGTATCAAGGATGCCAGCACTAAATTTAGGTCCCACTGTGGTGGAGGATCTCTAACAGGGGGTTTAAGTAGGAACACCCCTCTGAGAAAGGCTTTACAAAGTTTGTGAGACATAATATTCTGGTCTGCAAATCCAACATGGAAATTAGAGATTGCTGCCAACTGGACTAACTGTGGAAAAAGAAGAACCGGAGTGAAATATTTCAGCTAGAAAGTCCAAGACTGACTGAATAGGGGCAGTAAAAGGATCTATGTTCTTAGACTTTGCCCAAAAGGAGAAAAGTACAGTTTTGTACCTACCATAAATGTAGATGTCCGAGAGGTATGCATCTGCAGTCCTAACAAATGGGGTTGTCCTGGCCTCAGGCAGCCCTTCGGTCGGCCGGATTCCAAAGTCTGGGTCTGGCCTCGGCTGATGTCGCACTTCACCCGACGTCATAGCTGCAGTTCAGCGGGTATAAAGGCATCAGCCGACGCCATTTTCCTCAGTGTTTCTTGCCCCAGATGCCAGGTGCCCTCTAGGAAGGCTAAATTTGGATAAATGCAAATGATTCCAAACAATAGAGAGCAAATAGAAATAAACATGTATACACATATATACAAACAAATACACCATAATAGATTCCCCCAGCTAGCTACAAGATGGGCAAATACCCTACGAGTACCACAGAGGGGAAGGAGGGTGGGTAATCCTGACTGCAGATGCATACCTCTCGGACATCTACATTTATGGTAGGTACAAAACTGTACTATGTCCTTCAAGGATGCATCTGCAGTCCTAACAAATGGGTAGAATACCATAGCCAAACTGGGGGAGGAGGCACTAAGAGTTTATGGTGTAGTTAAGTTCCCTTGCAAAACAGCAGTGGCAAAACCTGCTCGGGATCTGGAGTATAAAGGTAGATTATAATGCTTGGCAAATGTATGCACGGAGCTCCAAGTAGCAGCCTCTAAAATGTCTTTGGTAGCCACTCCTCGTAAGAAGGCTGTAGCCCTTGTGGAGTGAGGTCTGATGTTTTCTGGAGTTGCCTTTCCATGAAAAGAGTAACAAAATCTAATGCAATTGCCTATCCATTTTGAGATTGTCTGTTTTGAAATTGCTTTTCCTTCCATTCCTGCTGCATATGCTACCAGAAGCTGGTCAGTTTTTCTATTGTTCTTGGTTCTGTCCAGGTAGTAGTGCAATTGTCTGTGCACATCCAAGGTATGCAGCAATCTTTCCCCCCTGTTCTGCGGGTTGGGGAAGAATGTTGGTAGGTGTATTGCTTGGTTTAATGATACCCTGGAGACCACCTTTGGCATAAAGGTAGGATTAGTTCTCATGGACACACTATCCTGATGGAAGATAAGGAAGGGTTGCACTGCCATTAATGCCTGTAATTCAGAAACCCTTCTAGCTGAAGTGATTGCAATCAGGAATGCAGTTTTCCAAGATAAATACTGTAATTCTGCTGTTGCTGCTGGTTCAAAAGAGGGAAGTGTCAACTTTTCTAACACAAAGTTCAAGTCCCATGTAGGCAATGGTGGTTTTCTTGGTGGCTTTACATTTTTAATTCCTCTGAAAAACTGCCTGAGCAGAGGTTGAGAAAAGACTGGAGGATCCATGTTGTATTCTGCTGAAATTGCTGAGGCATGAATCTTAATGGAGGAGTAAGACAGGCCATTGTGGAAAAGTTCTGCTAAGTATTCCAGGATGTTAGCTATGTTTGCCAATGATGCATCTACTCCTTTTGTTGCACTCAAATGAGATATCTTTTCCATTTTGCTGAATAAGTTTTCCTTGTTGAGGGTCTGCGAGCCTCCAAGATAATGTCTTTAACCCTTTGAGATAAATCTGGGTTATTTTGCCTTATATAATGTTCCAAGCAGCTAGTTGCATTGTTTTCAAGTTTGGATGCAGGGTTTTGAAGTTGTTCTGTGTTAGCAGTAGAGGTAGTAGGGGTAGAGGCCATGCGTGTTCCCGGGACATACTCCTCAGTAGTGGGTATCAATGTTGTCTCGGCCAGTCTGGAGCTATCAAGATGATCCTCGGGTGGTCTTCTTTGATCTTCAGCAGCACTTTGTGCATCAAAGGAAGAGATGGGAATGCATATGCTGTCAGGCTTTCCCAACTGAAGGATAGGGAGTCCACCTTCCAAGCAAGTGGTGGTATGTCCTTGTGCAGAATTTTTTTTCAATTGGTGGTTGTGTGGGGATGCGAACAGGTCTATTTCTGGCAGCCCCCATTTCCTTGTGATGATTTTGAAGATGTCTGGATGCAGCATCCATTCTTGGGCATCCGTGGTGGTTCTGCTTAAGATGTCTGCTAGTATATTTTCTTTTCCTGGCACAAATATGGCCTGGAGCTGAATGTTGAGGCTCAGGGCCACATTCCAGAGGTCTATTGCCATCCGGCATAGGGGATATGAATGTGTGCCTCCTTGCTTGTTGATATACCACATAACTGTGGTGTTGTCCGTCTTTATCAGCAAATGACCCTGTTGAAGAAGTGGTCTGAATGTCTGGATTGCCTGTTTTACTGCCAGCATCTCTTTTTGATTTATGTGAAGATTCATCTGGTCTTGAGTCCATAAGCCTTGTACGCACTTGTCCACCATGTGTACCCCCAACCGAGGTCTGAGGCGTCTGTGGTGATAGTCTGGCTTGGGTGAGGCCTGTGGAAGGGCAGCCCTTTGTTCAATTGACAGGCCTGGGCCCACCACTGGAATTCTTGCTTCAGGCATGGAATTATTGGAATTTGGGTTTCTAGGCTGTGCTTGTGCTGAGACCATAAATTCCTCAGGTACCATTGCAACTTCCTCATATGTAGTCTGGCATGCGGAATTAATATTATGCAGGATGCCATGTAACCCAGGGCTTGCAGGATTTTCCTTGCTGTAAGCTGGTTCTGCGTTGTTAATGCCATGAAATAGAGTGGTAGCTGCTTCTGTTTTTCTGCTGTGAGGAATGCCATCTGGTTTGATGTGTCCAGTTCTGCACCCAAGAAGGTTATTCCTTTGGGATGGAATCAGCCTTGACTTTTTAGTGTTGACTGTGTATCCCAGGGCTTGCAGCAGGTGAATAACCTTTTGCAAATCTTTTGTTAATTTGTCTTTGCTGTCCGCTTGTAACAGGCAGTCGTCCAGGTATGGATAAATTTGAATTCTCTGAAGCCTGCAATGAGCAATTACTGATGCCAGGCATTTCGTGAATACTCTGGGCGCAGTAGATAAGCCAAAAGGCAATGCTGAGAATTGATAATGCTCTGATCCTGCAAGAAATCTGAGGTATCTTCTGCAATTTGGTCGTATGGGGACGTGCAGGTATGCCTCCTTGAGATCCAGAGTCACCAGCCAAGACTCCTTGCCCAGCATGGGAAGAATTTTGGAACAATGAGATATGTGTTTAGAGCGGGCAGGTCGAGGATAGGTCTCCATTGGTTTTTCTTTCTTGGTACCAGGAAAAGCCTTGAATAAAATCCTTGTCCTTGTTCCATAGCCGGTACCTTTTCTAAGTGGTCTATTTGCTGTAGAGCGTTTGTCCTTTGGTTTGGAGGTAGGTTTGGCATTCCTCTCTTCCTTGGAAGAGTATGGAAGTGAAACCTGTAGCCTTTGTCTATTGTCTGTAAAATCCATTTGTCTCCTGTAATGTAGTGCCAATTTACTGAAAATAAGGCTAGCTTTCCGCCTAAGGGTGCTGCCAGTTGTTCCCTGGTAGGCGGTTTCATAGCCAAGTCACTGTGATTGTCCTGTGGAAGTGGTAGTGGCTGGATCTGTGGCAGTACTTCTCTGGCTGTTAGGCTGCCACTGACGTCCCCTGTAGGCACCTCTGGATTGACCTCTGCCTCTAGGGCGTCTATTTCTGCTTCTCTGTGCTCTGGTGGTGTCTGGAAAGGACCAATTCTTGGAAGGCCAGTTCCTACTAAATCTTGGAGGCTGGACCTGTAAGAAATCCTTGACCGTCTGGACAGATTTAGCTTTTTCTTCCACCTTCAACACTTGCTGTGCAGGGGAACCAAACAAACTGTGCTTTTCCATGGGAGCATCTAGAAGCTTTGACTTTACATGGTCTGGTAAGGATTGCTCTTTTAACCATGCATACCTTCTGATCACTGTACCAGTCATAGCTGATCTAAAGGAAGCCTCCAGTGCATCATAGCCGCATTTTAGGGAATGATTACTGACCTGCTGAGTGTTATGCACCAAATCCTGAAGGGACTTACGGTCTAAAGGCTCAGGCGAGGACAGTTTTTTAGTGAGCTGATCTAACAGAAATTCCTGATACTGAATCATGTGGAATTGACAGTTTAAGGCCCTAGCCGAAAGAGTAGCAGAAGTATAAACTTTTTTACCCCATCTCTCCAATGCCCTAGATTCTCTTTCAGAGGGGAGGGGGTTTTTAGCAGAGGCAGCTGCTACAGCTTTGGGGCCCTGTGAAATAGTTTCAGGATCCGCAATAGGAGCCTTATACAAATGATAATGTGTGTCCGGAACCCTGTAGTATCTGTCGGGCTTAGCAGGGGCCGGAGGCAGAGAGTCAGGGGCAGTACAAGCATCATTAAATGCATCATCCACAACTGTAAGTACTGGAGGAATAGCTAAAGGCCTATGCTGTGGTAAATGTAAAAAGGTCCTAAGCCTTTTCCTAGAGTCTGAAAAATCCTGACCCTGCCATTGAAATTGTTCCCTCATAGCATGCAAGGTTTCCCCGAAAAAGAATTCCTCAGGAGGAGAGGCAGAAGGTATGGAATCCTCTGCATCAGAGTCCTCATATGGAGAATAAGGGCCTTCTGGAGGATTGGTATTTTCCGATTCATCAGAGGAGTAATCTGAAGAAACTGGCTCAGGGGGCTCTGCTCTAGGTCTCTTCTCTGGAGGTGGGTGAGAGGCCCTGTCAGGGTGAGACTGGGTTCCCCTGATCAAAGAAATGAGATCCTCTGCTAGACTAAGCATTTGAGTATTAGAGCTAGGCCTGTGAGAGGGGGTTTTAGCAGGCACGGCCTTTGAAGATTCAGCTGCTTTAGCCCTGGCAAAAGCCTTAATTGACATGGATGCAGGGGGCCTAGCAGCTCCACGTGCAGGAGTAGATACATCTAAGGGGATAGTATCTGATAAATCCTGAGAAACTGTAAGAGCAGGTGGGTTTTCGGTAGCAGATTCAGCCATGCTGGAAGAAGCCTCGGTAGTAGGAGGCATGCTTTCGGCCGAAGGAAGAACCGCAGGCTCGGTTTCAGCCGAAACCGAGACACTCGCAGTTGGCTTAACCGCGGTTTCGGCCGAAACCGCGGACCGCGAGTGTCGGTCCTTTTCCTTACGCTTTTTAGCTAAATGTGAAGTCGGAGTCTCCGACGGCATGATATAAGCAAAAGCGGAGCCGAAAAACTCCTCGGCAAACTCCGACCGACGTCTAAGTGTCCGTCGGTTGAAGGAAGCACAGGCTAGACAAGCTGCTACGTCGTGGTCTGGGCCTAAACAAGGAAGGCAGTAAGAGTGGAAATCTTTGAGGTATTTGTTTCTCACAAGTTAAACAGTTATTCACTTTTTCTGACATCGGCTGAGGCAAGAAAGAGTCCCCAACGGGGTACTTAGCTTTTTAGAAGTCTTCGGTAGTAGCAATCTCTGGTTCTGACCGACCGGCACTTGCGAACCGCTTCTGCTTAGGGCGCCACGCGGCAAGAAAGACTGGGGAAAATGGCGTCGGCTGATGCCTTTATACCCGCTGAACTGCAGCTATGACGTCGGGTGAAGTGCGACATCAGCCGAGGCCAGACCCAGACTTTGGAATCCGGCCGACCGAAGGGCTGCCTGAGGCCAGGACAACCCCATTTGTTAGGACTGCAGATGCATCCTTGAAGGACATCGTTTCCATTTGCTAGAGAGGACTTTAGAGAAGCTACTATGATATATCTAACAGGGTTAGAGATCATAGGAAGCCTGGCTAAGGAAGGAAGTGGAGCAACCAAGCAGTGAGGTTGAGGGAACGAATGGACCGGTGCAGTTGACCGACTGGTGGGTCAGAAGATCTGGAACTGGGTCCAGATGCCAAGGCTGCTCCAAGAGATGGCGATGAAGGAACGGGAACCAAATTTGTCGAGGCCAGTAAGGGGCAATGAGAATCATTTTGGCTCTCAAGACGGTAGCTTTCTGGAGTACTTGAGGTATTAACGGAAAGGGGGGAAAGGCATAAAGAAGTCCCCGGGGCCAATCTTGGGTAAGAGAGTCTCTGGGGGGATGGCCCGGAAGTAGAAAGAGAGAGATGAAATCTGGGCATTTGCTGTTTTGGGGTGTAGCAAAAAGGTCGCAGCATGGGCGGCCCCACTTCTGAAAAATCTCCTCCACTATAGATTGTTTGAGTGACCACTCGTGAGGCATGAGTATAGCTCTGCTCAATCTGTCCGCTATTATGTTGGTTTTCCCAGGGATATGCGTTGCTACCAGAAACCGATGAGAGGAGATCGCCCATTGCCAAAGTCTGAGAGCTTCTCAACACAAGGGATAGGACTTGGTCCTGCCCTGCTTGTTGATGTACCACACCACGGACATGTTGTCCGTGTGAACTGCAATAGTCCCTAAGGGAAGAAAGTCGTTGAGGGCTTGCAACGTTAAAAGCACTGCTCTCATCTCTAGGACATTTATGTGTAGGTGGTATTCGAACGGTTGCCATGTGCCATGAACCATCCTGCCCTGATGATGCCCCCCCCCCCCGATCAGGGAGGCATCCGAAGTGACCGTGGCTACCGGGGCCGGGGGGACAAAAGGTCTGCCCTGATGGACTAGGGGAGAAGAAGTCCACCAGGATAGATGGCTCTTGCAGGTCTGTGTCACCAGGAACTTGTGACACATGGGAAGCTGCTGGAAGGACCATTGGGTAAACAACATCCATTGTAGGAGACGCATGTAAAAACGGGCCAGAGGAAGAAGTGTGATGGCGGCTGCCATAAGGCCCAACACTTTCAGGACCAACCTGGCTTGTACCTTTTCGCTGGATAGGATGATCCGAACATGGTTTTGGATATCTAGGATTCTTTGACTTGTTAGGTTTGCTGACATCCGAGTAGTGTCTAGATCTGCGCCTATAAAGGTAATAGATTGGCAAGGCGATAAGGAAGACTTTTCGAAGTTGACTGAAATTCCTAACTGACCGCAGAGACACAGTATAATCTCTGGCTTGGAGAAGTTGATGCCTGGTGGTGGCTGAGAGGAGCCAGTCGTCTAGATATGGAAACACCTGGAATCCTTGACGTCTCAGGTGATCCGTGACCGCTGCCATGCATTTGGTGAACACTCTGGGGGCTGTAGTGAGACCAAAGGGCAGGGCTCTGAATTGAAAATGACTGGTCCCCAGCCGAAAGCGGAGAAACCTCCTGGAGCGTCTGTGGATTTTTATGTGATAGTACGCATCTTGAAGGTCTATGGAGCACATCCAGTTGTTTTTGCCCAGAAAGGGCAAAATCGATTGAAGTGTGACCATCCGAAATCTTGCCTTTTTGACAGACTTGTTCAGCCTGCTGAGGTCTAATATTGGTCTCCAGTCTCCCGTCTTTTTGGGAACCAAAAAGAACCTTGAGTAGATTCCGGACTCTAAATGATTTGTTGGAACTGGCTGGATGGCCCTTTTTTTTAGAAGCTTTGAAACCTCTAGCTTTGCAATTTCCCTTAGACCGGGTGGAACGTCTGGAAGGGAACCTTTTGAGGAAGGGCTTCTCTCGAAAGGAATCTTGTAACCCTCGGATATGATCGACTGTACCCATTTGTCTTGAGAGAGGGAAAACCAGGCTTCTGGGTACAGCGACAATCTCCCCCCGACTGCCTCCAAGGGTGGGCAGTCGGGCAACACCTCAGGGATGCTGGAAGGGCTTGTCAGAGAGAGGCTCTCTGCTGCCCTGGTTCTGCGGACCCCCTCTGCCCCTAGGGCGGCGTCTATTGTTATTACCCCCTCTGCCTCTGGGGGTAAACTGACCACGTGCGTCAGGCGTGACTCCGAGATTTTCGGAACCACATTTTCCCTCCCTTCTGACCTTTAGGGTAAGGTCTAGAAGGGGTGGAGAAACGGACTCCTACGGCAGAAAGTCTTGCCGTCTTGCTCGCACCTGGTCAAAGTGTCCTTCACCTGCGGTCCAAACAAAGTTGTGCTATCAAAGGGAGAATTTGTGAAGGACGCCTTAAAGGGGTCTGCAAAATTGCAAAGCCGCACCCAGGACTGACGTCTGAGAGCCACTCCTGTGCCTGCGGCTCTACTCGCCCCATCGGCTGCATAAGAAATGAGCCGCATGGAGGAGTTAGTTATGGAATTTAGGATTCCCAGCTGAGAGGCAATCTTCTCTTGAGCCCCAGCAGCTGACGGATCCTGTACTACCTCACCCAATTCTTTGAGGATATCTCTTTGAAGTCGGGTGAAGTGACATAAATAATTCAGCGAACGCATAGCAAAGGTCGCTGAGGAAAACATCCACTTACCATACCTGTCCATGGTCCTAGAGTCCTTGTTAGGAGGATGGACTGGTACGGAAGGATCTGCAAGTTCCTTCTTGGTGGCGGCTGCCACCACCATGGCATCAACCGGGACACCTTTTGTGAGAAACTGTTTCTCAGTGGGGGCCGTGATAAATTTAGAAGGCCTCCTGGGGATTGGTTCCACAGAATCAGGAGATGCCCACGCCTTTCGAGCTATCACGTCCATGAGAGGGTCGAAAGGCGGAGACACCCAGGAGGTGGAGGGTCGAGATCCAAAAGCCTCCAGGTATACAGACTCATCCTCGGAGGGATTAATGGAGGGCCAGTTTCCCCTCTGTTTCAGGAGTTCAAGGATGTCTGAAAAGGAGACATCCTCAGAGGGGGATCTTGGGGACCCCTCAGACTCATCTAAGTCGGTATCTGATGTCGTAGACTCAGGGGAGTCTAAGTGCTTCCCCTTGCAGGTCCTGTTACGCGGGGGCTCTCCTGAAGGATCAGGAGAAACCTCGGAAGAGGAAGTTCTTCCCAATGGGGAAACCTGGGGCGATGGATCTCTAGGTCCGGGAGCAAGAGAGTGGGAAGAGACATCTACAGGCACCGTAGAGGGAGGAGCTAAAGGAACCGACTGCTGACTAAGCTCGGGGGCTAGCACACTCCTCATCACCACGAAGGCTCCCCTCCCAGGGAGGACCGAGAGCCCCCGCTTCGAAGAAACAGGGACTCCCGGCCCCACCGAAAAGGAAGGCTCCGAAGCAGATGTCGGCGCCGAGCTCACCAAGGCCGAAGCCCCGAGAGGGAGAACGGGGTCGGACAAGGGTCCGATGACACTTGCCCCCTCGGAACCGACCAGGGAAGCCCGACGACCGGATCCCTCCAAGGACGGTCTCAAGGAGGAGATAGGAGTCGAAGACAACAGAGCCGAAAAGGGTGGTATCGGCTCCGAAGCAGCAACAGTCGCGGTAGCAATAATCTCCGGCTCAGAGCTCTGTAGGAAAGTCGAAGGAGGAATTTCTGGAGGGTGTGGAATAGCGGTTGTCTGCTGAGACGGGCTATGGAGCATCTGGGCCAGTGTCTGTGATTTTAGTAGTCTACTCACCACTCTCTCCAAGTTATGGTCTGAGAGCCTGGAAGACCTTGAGGATCGGCTCCAACGGCTCCGCTCCGAAGGTAAGGGGGAGGCCGGAGCCGAGTGGATAGACTCCAACGAAGGAGATCTAGATCTCTTCCTCGACGGAGCCATTGGAGCCGGAGCTGACACATGCTTTGAAGCTGGGGTATCGGCTCCAGCCAGAGCCGACACAGGTGCCGAAGCCAGGGTATCGGTGCCGATCGGCGCCGGTACTACACTTTCCAAGAAGGAAGGATCGCCTCCGGACGGAGCCGATGTCGACTCTGGCGGAGTCGGAACCAAGGCCACAGACTTGGACACCGAAGTCTGGGTCTTGGATGGCTTAGAGGGCTTCCCGGAGCCGACCTTAGCCGGGGAGCTCTCAGGCTTGAGAAGGCCCCTTAGGATCAGTTTGTTTCTACGTTCCTGCAGGACTCTCTGGTTGAAAGAATGACAAATAGCACATGAGTCCTGCAGGTGTAGGGGTCCCAGGCAATAAATACAAGAAGTGTGACCGTCTGTCAGAGACATCTTCTGACAGCACGAGTCACACTTCTTAAAACCTGAGACCCTAGTGTCTTTAGACATGACTGAGTTCTGAACACAAACACACACACACTCAGTCCTCAAATACACTAACTAAAACAAAAACACAGACACACCTAACAAAAATCCTGACAGGAAACTGTTTGGGAGGGTAAGGCCTAAGGCCTGACTAACAGAAAAATATGACAAGGGATTGAGAAAACTAACGGGAATAGGGTCTAAGTGAATCGATGAACTAAGTAACTATGAAAGGGAAAAAATTTAGAAACTGGGATAGCTAAATCTCTTGAAAAAGAGTAATGAAAATTCACTTACCAGGAGCTGGCAAAAAAGGTGACCTCATGAGCGAAGCAGCAAACGAGATCTGGGTAATGACCGCCTTGCATAATGGGATATAGGGCTGCCTTGAGCTGGTAAAAGTGACTCTCGAGCTTAGCAAGTGCCGAGTCGGAGCCGAGGACCGGCTCCGAACCCATCCAGCAAGAATGAAGGCGAGATTGACAACTTAACATCTGCTATTATATCAATATTGTTTAAAATTGTACTTGTTTTAAAATGTATTACTGGAGCTTTTCTCCTCGGGTCTCCACTGAAAATGGGCCACAAGCCCAGTTGGACAAACCCGGTTAACAAATGTCAATAAATAAATAAATAAAATAAATAACCATATGTACACAAGTTCCTAATGACGGTCAAATTATACACAGATAGCTCAATTAAATATAGTACATGCAAATAGGATTAACAGTTTGGTTTTACCGAATATGTCCTCAGATCTACACTGACCTCAGCATTTATTTCTTTAACTGCTTCCCAACACCTGTAACACTACGTTACAGGTATATATCCATGGCATGATCTATTTTCTCTGCACTTTTATCCACAATCCTTCTCTGCACTTTTACTCACAATCCTCCACTCCATACATTCAGCTACCAAAAAATAAAATAAATCACAACTGAGAGGAAAAACCTTTAGGGAAATCTAACATCCATGGATGTTTATAGATGTGGATATTCTTAGTGCCCCCAAAATTATAAAAAGTTTACAATATATGAAAGTTTTCATAAAACATTTAAATAAATTAAGAGAAGTGAAGCAGAGCAGCTGTTGACTTCAAGTGGCATACAGAAGGATGCCTTCTCTTCAGCATCAAAGATCCTTCAATGAAAACTGCTTCAGAATATGCTGACTGGGACTGAGTCACACAGAAGCACAGCAAAGACCTTAAGCATCTGTAGTGACAAACAGCAGCAAAGAGAATTATAAATACAAACAGGGGCATGCGGATCCCTGAAGTAGACAGCAACTCTATTCACCTTCAAATACCCGAGAAAGGTGCACCATTCACCTAATCACAGAAATCTGTATGGTACAATCACTCTTTGGAGTACAACAAAAATGCTACATCTGCCACTATAACTACATTGACTCAATGCACATCTCACAACAGAAAGTTACATGCATGTACAGCTGCCAACGAGCTTTTGAACAAGTGTTGGCAAACACCACGTTCCATAAAGGTTCACTTTAACACATATGAGGACATAGCCCAAGAATGCCAAACAGCTGACATGAAGCTAATGTCCCCTCTGTATAATTCAAACCATGCTGATAAGGTAGGACCCATACTGACAGCATTCTTCCTTAACCTGACCCAACCAGTCCAGATGGACTGGGGGGCTGGCTCTTTGGTTTCTCTCCCTGGGAAAAGATCAGTGATTCCAAGTGCTACCAACAAGCATATTTCAGTAAATGAAACCGCCCAGCACCATGCAGGCATATCTATGAGCACTGGGTAACACATTTCAACACACAAAAGTACAAGCAGCGCTACACACACATACACATATTATAACAACGCCTGCAGTATGTCATGGGCAGCCACATATTTGGACAGCCATATGATGCACAAAATGGTGTGGAAAAGAGGTATACTGTAAAGTTAGAAAGAGGGGGTGGCAGCAAGACATGAGGCATAATTAAGGACCATATCTAATAGAGTGAAGAATGGGGAGTATAAAATTAGGTTCCACTTAAATGTAGTTTGTTAGTTGTAAATACATTATTCTCTTTGCAGAGGCCTAGAACTGTAGCCATATTAAAACAGGCATATACAGAAAGAAATGTTTCAGTACAAATGAACAACCTTCAGTCAAGAAAACCGATAAGAATGAAATACACTAAAGAACGTGCAGTGCGTAAAGTACAAACAGGCTTGGGGACCAACGCTTGTAGAATTTGTAGGAAATTTATAGGGTTTTGGTATTATTAGGAGAGATACTTCAGACACAAAAGTGGGCGAGCTTCTTAGTTTGGACTGATAAGCAGAAAGTCAGTGCAGTGCAGTCCACAGAAATTAGGTACAGACACTTGAGAATGAGTGCAAAAGTCGGGTCAACTATACAACATTTCAGAATATTAATTATATTGTTCAGCAGAAAACACTTGATTCTGAGTATGAATGTAGAAGCTATGGACATCACAATTCAGTTGATTTCAGTTTGCCAGCAGTGTTACTGGAGACAGTACAGTTTGAATTGGGCACATGCACCTCCACTGTACATGATAAAATATGTTAACCAAACTACAGAGCATGCAAACTTTCATTACATAAAGGAGACTAACAGTTGTTCAGCACAGTTCTGGGTAATTAAATAAAAACATTAATTCCAGCTTCATCCAGTTATGTCCAGTTCATTCCAGTGTACTTAAGCCCTTTCAATTCTTAAACAGAGGAAGACAGGGCAGGGCAATCTTTTTGGTGATACAGACCCATTTTGCTTGTACAGAAAAAGGGGAATAGTGGCAGAAAAAGAGAGGAAAGGAAGGAGGGGGAAGGTGAGTGCTAAGGGGCAGACAAACAAACAGGACGGACAGGGCTGAATTTGCACACACTTGGATGAGGAAGCACAGGACAGAGACAGACAAACACAGAGGACAGACAAATAGTGACAAGGATGGTTGGACAATGCAGGAAAGGAGGATACCAGGCTGAGGGCAGGATGGTGTGAGGGCAACCCCTGACAGAGAGATCACTGTGGCCATAGCTACTGGAAGGGTCCCACTCTGGTGAACATGCCTTCTATTTGCTATAGGATGCCAATGAGAAGTTGACCCCACCGCCACCAAGATATGCCCATCTCCATTATCCTCTCCAGCAATGGCCACAGCAGTTACGCTGCTTTTGAGGTGACCCATCAACTTCTTGCTCCTCTAACTGCAGAGGAGAGACAATGACAGTGGTACCCAGGTGTATTTCGCCAAAAACTGCAATGCGTATACAACAGCATATACGTCACTAATAAAAGGCCCTATCTTGCGGCCAGTCTTTGCAGCTTTCTGCTGCAGCTCGCACAGAAGAAAAAGAAGTTATGTACTTACCATAATGTTCCATCCGAGTAGTTATACTTCATTTTTCTGCAACCTGTGGGTATTCGGATCTACATCGGATCCGAGCCAGTAACTTTTTTCTAGCATCTGCTTCAAGCTCCTCCCCCTACCCATAATGCACTGCCATCTCATACCTTCCCTCAGATCGAGTTTGCTGCAACTATATACATAAGCAACTTAGCCCAATGAACCAAACTTGTATAGAGAGGACAAGGTCCGGGGGGCGGAGGTACTCAGATGGAACGTTATGGTGAGTACATAACTTCTTTATCTGAAGTAGTCAACTTCATTTTATCTGCAATCTGTGGGACAGTCCCTAGCTACTCCAATCCTGGGAGGCCCTTATAGAAGGATACTCCAGAGCACCGCAGAGCCAAAGGATGCTCTACCCCTAGAAATCAAGTCTAATTTGTAATGGGAAATGAAGGTATGTGAATTGGCCCAGGTCACTGCTGCACAAATGTCATCCAAAGGAACTCTAGACCAAAAAGCAGCAGAAGTTACCATGGACCTGACAGAATGAGCTTTAACAATACCAGGAGGAAATAAACCTTTTGCTTTGTAGACATGTGAAATGCAAAGAGTGATCCATCTGGCCAAAGAAACCTTAGAAATAGCTTTTCCCAAAAAGGATTTGGAAAAGGAAACTAACAACTGGTCAGACTTGTGGAATGCTTTTGTTCTATGAAGACAGAAGGAAAGTTATCTATGAACATCTAACAAATGAAGTTTGTATTCACCCTTGTTTTGGAAATTAGGAAAGAAAACAGGCAGATTAACGGACTGGTTTATGTTCGCTTCAGATGCCACTTTAGGTAAGAAGGAAGGGTTAGTACGAAGGGAAACCCTATCCTTATGGAAGACCAAATACAGAGGCACGGCAGACAGAGCTTGAAGCTCAGAAACCCTCCTAGCCGATGTAATGGCGACTAGGAAAGCTGCCTTCCAGGATAAAAATTTTAAATCCACTGAAGCTGCAGGTTCGAATGGAGGAGCCACCAATGCCTGTGGGACAAAGGTAAGGTCCCAAGAGGGCACTGAATCTTTGACTGGAGGGCGCAGCAGAAAAGTGCCTTTAAGAAAAGCCTTACACAGACTAGAAGAGGCTAAGGCAATGTTGTCTTCACTAACATGAAAATTAGAAATGGCTGCCAATTGTACTTTCACTGTGGAGGAGCTAGCTCCTTGCTGAAAAATGCCAGACAAGAAATCCAACACCGCTGGAACAGGGGCTGTAAAGGGATCTAGGTTTCTCTGTGAAGCCCAAATGGAAAAACGTTTCCATTTACTGCGATAAAGTTTCCTAGTGGAATCTTCAAGAGAAGCCACCAGTATGGATTTTACCAGGGATGAAAGACCGGGAGTCCTGGCGATCAACGGAACTGGAGCAACCGAGCTATCAGCTTGAGGCTGCCCAGGTCAGGCGGGCAGACACCCGAAGTATGGGAGATTAGATCCGGGCAGGGATCCAGAACCCAAAGTGGAGCTAAGAGATGAGACCAAAGGAATGGGAACCAAACCAGGCGAGGCCAGAATGGGACAATGAGGATAACTTTGCACTGCAGCCGGCAAGCTTTCTGAAGAAACTTCGGAATGAGTGGCAATGGTGGGTAAGCACAGAGAAGCCCGGGGGTCAAGCATGGACTAGAGTGTCTCTGGGGGCTTCCTCTAGTGAGGGAATCAAAGCGAAGAACTCACACTTTGCGTTGGAAGGAGATGCGAAGAGATCGCAGCAAGGCTGACCCCATGCAAGGAATATCTCCTACACTACTGACTGTTTCAGAGACCACTCGTACGGCAGCAGAATAGCCCGACTCAATCTGTCCGCTAAAATATTGGAACGCCCCGGGATGTGCATTGCTATCGAAAACCGACCGGTGGAAATCGCCCACTCTCATGGCCGCGCGACACAGGGGATAGGATCTAGTTTCCCTCTGCTTGTTGATATACCAGACAACAGACACGTTGTCTGACTGAATTGCAATCCATCCGAGGGGGACTGTGAAAGGCTTACAATGCTAAAAGCACTGCCCTCATCTCTAGAACATTTATATGCAACTTGGTCTCTGACTGGGACCACGTGTCTTGGACTATCCTTCCCGAACAGTGCACCCCCCAACTGAATTGGGAGGCATCCGTGGTCACTGTGGCTTGGACTGGAGATGACGCAAAGAGGCGTCATCCTATATTCTCTTGTGAATTTAACCACCAAAGGAGGAACATCCTGCAGTTGTTCCTGAACGGAAATTCCATGGGCAAGTCTAGCAAAGACCATTGAACAGCAAGAGTCCATTGAAGAACCCACATATGAGGGCGCACAACGGAGAATCGATATAGAGGCAGCCATGGAGCCCAGTTGCCTGGAGAACCTCGCTCGCCTTTGGAGACTTGAAGTTCGCTATTTGAGCTATGTGGCACCTGAGGTGCAGGATCCTGTCTGGAGTTAAGAATACTTTCATCTGCAAAGTGTCTTGCTGTGCCCCGATGAAGTCTAAAACTTGTACTGGTCGCAACTGGGATTTTTGAACATTGACTGTAATCCACAATAGATCTGCCAACCAAATAAAGTAGTCTTGGGCCAGGCAAAGCAGATGCTTGTTGGGCACAGTGAAAAGCCAGTCGTCCAGGTAAGGAAATACCTGAATACCTTGAAGCCTCAGGTGAGCCGCTACAACTGCCATTACCTTGGTGAACACCCTGGGGTCTGTGGTGAGACTGAAGGGTAGGGCTCTGAACTGAAAGTGACTGGCTCCCAGCCAGAAGCACAGAAACAACCTGGAGCTTCTGTGGATCTTGATGTGGTAGTAAGCATCCTGGAGGTCTAACGAGCACATCCAGTCACACTCTCGAAGATGAGGTAGAATGGACTGTAGGGTGACCATCCGGAATTTCTGTTTGGCTACAGACAGGTTCAGAGTTGACAGGTCTAGAATGGGCCTGAGGTCCCCGGTCTTTTTTGGCACTAAAAAGAACCTTGAGTACACGCCTGATCTGGACTGGGCTGTTCGATGGCTCATTTGAGAAGCAGCTTTGAAACCTCTAGAGCTGTGGCCTCCTTGTGAGCAGGTGGAACATCCGGGAGGTGTTTTGGAATATTTGGAGGGGCAACAAATGGCATAGTGTAACCTCTGGATATAATCTGTAACACCCAACGATCTGTTGTAATGGACTCCCATGCCGCTGGGTGTAAAGACAATCCCCCCCCCCCCCGACTGCCTCCCGAGTAGGACAGCCGGGCAACCCCTCGGGGCTACTGACCAGGTCTATCAGAAAAAGGTTTCCTAGATCCAAAATTCCTGGGACCCCCTCTATCTCTGGATCAGCTCCTGTCTGCCTCTGGGGGAATAGTTGCCCTGAGAATCCCAGGAAAACTGAGATTTTCGGAACCACATCTACTTTTACCCTCTTTGATTCCAAGAGAAGGACTGCTGAGAGTTAGAGAAGCGGATTCTGACAGCAGACAAAGTCTTCCCGTCTTTTTCTCTCTGGAAAAGTGTGTCATGTACTGTCTTCCCGAAAAGGGAAGAACTGTCATAGGGATCATTAATAAACAACACCTTGAAAGGGTCCATAAACTGACAACTTGAGCCATGCATGACGCCTCATGGCTATGCCTGTCCCGACCGCCCTAGCTGCTCCTTCCGTGGCATGGGAAAGGAGCTGCATAGACGTGTTTGAGACTGACTTCAGAGTAGACATTTTCGCGGAGAACAACCGTTTGTCCTGCGGCGATAAGAATTTTGGGAGCAATTCTGCGAATTCCGATGCAAGGTCTCACTGAAGCTGGATCACATGCCAAATAGTTCAGCGCAGGGATTGAAAAGGTCACTGAGGAATAAACGCGCTTCCCAAACCTATCCACCGACCTTGACTCCTTGTCTGGAGGGTGGACTGAGGAACTCTCCTGCACTAGTTCCTTCTTGGTGGCTGCTGCGACCAACATAGCATCAACTGGGGCTCCTTCTGACCATGGATGTCTGTCAGTAGGGGGAGATAAAATCTTGTCGGGGCATTTGGGAATGGGCTCTACGGTGTCAGGCTCCTTCCATGGCCGTGTGGTGATAAGGTCCACCAAGGGGTCTGCTGGCGGAGACACCCAGGAAGTAGATGGGCCCATGCCAAAGGCCTCCAAGAATACGGACTCATCCACAGAAGGTTTTGGGGCTGACCAACATCCCCTCTGGCGGAGGATCTCCATGATTTCTCCGAAGGAGATGTCTTCGGGAGGTGACCTGGGGGAACCTTCTCCTTCATCCAAGTCAGTGTCCGTAGTGAGGGACTTGGGGGAGTCCAAGTGCCTCCTTTTGCACTTGCGCTTACGGTGACCCTCTTCAGTGGGACTCTGAAGAGGACTCGTGAGCCGCAAAGGGTTCCTCAGGGGAAATAACCTGGGAATCTTCTGGCATGGGCTGTCCTTGAGACAGGATGAAGAGTAGTCACCAAAACAGAGGTGTCTGGGTAGAATACAAGGGGATGGGCTGGGGTCTCAATCCCTGGGAGAGATTCCTCTCCACCACATCGAAGGCCGAAGGAGAGCATACCTCCTTGGCACCCAGCAAGGAAGAAGCCCTCCCCGGATCCAAAGCAGGGACTGGAGCCGCCGAAGCAAGGGTAGCCTGAGGTCCGAGGAAACGGGTCGGATCCAAGAGAGACAGAGCCAAAGAATCCATTCCCTTGGGTCCGACTACCTGTCCACGGCTCCGAGAATCATTCAGCTCCAAACTAGTCAGATCCGAGGAGCTCAAGGTAACAGCCGGAGTCTAGGTTGGGAGAACCGTCGGCATCGAGCTACCAGCTCTGAAAAATCTGGGATCCAACAGCCCTGAAGCCGAAGTACAGTTCAGGGAAGGAGAGATGGGGTGCAAAAAGGGCATGGAGGTCCCCCCTCCAGAGGGAGAGGGGCCTGGCAAGTGTCCCATCTGTATTTGGGTCTGAATGAATCTCCGCATCATCCTGTCCATGTCCAAGTCTGATAAGCTCCAAGTCAATCGCGAAGAAGCCACTGACTCGGATCTGGCTGGTTTGCGCAATGAGGGCGAAGAAGGCCTCGGATCCAAAGTTTCCAGCAGCTCCGGTGAAAAATGAGGAGAACGAAGCCGTGGAGAAACTGGCCTCATGGACTTAGAAGGGGGGACTAAGGAAGAGCTCCCTGTCCAGGGATCTCTTGCGAGGTCTATCCCTTTTCTTGTCCCTGTATTCCATACGCCTTTCTCTTTCCTTGTCTTTGTCAGCTACACTGACTGTAGCTTTGTCCTTACTTGACCCAGCACCAGAAGAAGTGGGAGTTTGAGTCCCTATCTGGGTGGGAGGTTGAGTACTAGGTACCGAGGAGGTGGCAGACTCCAGCATAGACGCAGGGAGAAGGCCTTTAGCTACCAGTTTGGCCTTCCGATCCCTGAGGGCTCTAAGGTTGAACCCAGTGCAGATTACATATTGTGTCGACAAATGCGACACTCCCAAAAGTACAGTTTTGTACCTACCATAAACGTAGATGTTCGAGTGCTAATACAGCTGCAGTCATAACAGATGGGTTCTCCTGCCATCAGGCGGGTCCTCGGTCGGCCGAATTCCAAAGTCTAGGTCCGGCGTCGGTTGGCGTCGCATCTTCCCTGACGTCAGAGTGCCAGGGGTATAAAAGAACCAGCCGACGCCATTTTCTTCAGTTTTTCTTGCCCCAGATGTCAGGTGCCCCCAGAAGGAAGGCAATACATAAATTTGTGTAATAAAGCAATGCAATATAATCAAAATACAGTAGTTGCAAGCAAATACACCATAAAAGAATACCCCAAATCAGGTTGTATGAGGAGGTGTTAGCCAATAGGCCTGTCCCAAGAGGGGAAGGAGGGAGGGAAACCTGGACTGCAGCTGTATTAGCACTCTAACATCTACATTTATGGTAGGTACAAAACTGTACTATGTTCATCGTGCATACAGCTGCAGTCATAACAGATGGGTAGAATCCCAAAGCTAAGAAAGGGGTGGTAGGCACTAGGTGGAACTAGGAGGAGCCAGAATGCCCTGCAAGACAGCAGTGGCAAAGCCTGCTCTAGTTCTGGAGTATAATGGTAGGTGGTAGTGCTTGGAAAAGGTATGCACAGAACTCCAAGTGGCTGCTTCCAAAATATCTTTGGTAGGAACTCCTCTGAGGAAAGCTGTAGAGGTAGCTGTGGCCCTTGTGGAGTGAGATCTGATGCCTGCAGGTACGGTTTTACCATGAAAAGAGTAACAAAAGCGTATGCAGTGGGCTATCCATTTTGAGATTGTCTGTTTGGAAATTGGTTTCCCTTGAGCTCCTATAGCATAGGACACAAAGAGCTGTTCTGATTTTCTGAAAGGCTTTGTTCTGTCCAAATAACGCAGCTGTCTGTGGATGTCCAAGGAATGTAGTAGTCTCTCCCCTTTGTTTTGAGGATTAGGGTAAAAGGTAGGTAAGTGTATAGCCTGATTCAAAGCTACCCTGGATACCACCTTTGGCATAAAGGACGGGTTGGTTCGTAAGGAAACTCTCTCCTGATAGAAGATAAAAGGCTGCACAGCCATGAGGGCTTGTAGTTCCGATACCCTACGAGCTGAGGTGATAGGCAGAAGGAAAGTTGTTTTCCGGGACAAATATTGCAAATCTGTTGAGGCAGCTGGCTCAATAGGAGGCAAGGTCAGCTTTTCTAGAATGAAAATGAGATCCCAAGCAGGTATTGGTGGTTTCCTTGGGGGTTTTATATTCTTTGCCCCTCTGAGGAACTGTCTTAAGAGGGGTTGAGAGAATAAAGGTGGATCAGTGTTGTATTCTGCAGAAATGGCTGAGGCATGGATTTTGATGGAGGAGAATGAAAGTCCACTGCTTAGCAGCTCGGCTAGATACTGTAATATTTGAGGTAAATTCAGTTTTCCAGGATTCTGGCCCTTTTTCTCATTCCAGGCACAAAACTGTTTCCGTTTTGCGGAGTAAGCTTTTCTAGTAGACGGCCTTCTGGCTTCCAAAATGACATCCTGCACCTCCTTGGAGAGTAGGGTCTGTTGTGATGTTAAGGAATCTTCCATGCGGCCAGATTGAGTGTTTTCAGCTGACTGTGAAGAGTTTTGAAGCTGTGCTGAGTCCGAAGAAGAGGCATTAGAGGTAGGGTCCAAGGAGGGGAATGCGTCAGGCTCCTCAGGAGTGGGTAACCAGTGCTGTCTTGGCCAGTCTGGAGCAATGAGAATCATCTTTGGTCTGTCTGCTCTGGTTTTTAATAGAACGTTGGGCAGCAGAGGAAGAGGTGGAAAGGCATAAACTGTCATTGTTGTCCAACTGAAAGAGAGAGAGCGTCCACTCTCCAGGCCTGTGGATGGAAAGTCCTTGAGCAGAATTTTGTCAATTGGTGATTTTTGTGGGAGGCAAAGAGATCTATGTCTGGCCTTCCCCATGCTTGAATTATCTCTGTAAAAACTTGAGGATGCAACTTCCATTCGTGTGGATCTGTCATATTTCTGCTTAGGTTGTCTGCCAGCGTGTTTTCCTTGCCTGGCAAGTACTGTGCTTGAAGTTCGATTTGTAATTCCAGGGCCATGTTCCAAAGTGACATGGCCAGCCTGCATAGGGGGTATGAATGGGTTCCTCCCTGTTTATGTACCACATTACTGTGGTGTTGTCTGTCCTTATCAATAGTTGACCTGGATGCAGAAAGTCTTTGAAAGCTATAATAGCATTTATTACTGCTAGCATTTCCTTTTGATTGATGTGAAGGTGCTTTTCTTTTTGGGACCATTTTCCCTGAATGCACCGATCTGCCATGTGCGACCCCCAGGCGTAGTCAGAGGCGTCTGTTGTGATGACTTGATTTGCTTGAGGCTTGCAGAATGGGAGACCTGTGTTTGTTTGGCATGCTTGAGCCCACCACAAATTCCTTCTGAAGACATGGAATTAGTGGTATTACTGTTTCCAAACTGTGGCTGTGTTGAGACCATAGGTTTTTCAGGTACCATTAAAGTTTAAAAACGTGAATATCTGAAGGATGCACCATGAGCTGTATATTTCAATAAAAACTCACGAACTCCACGAAACAAACAATAAAATCCAACGTTGACTCTATATTTTCAGTTAGTGTTTGCTAGATTTTATTGCCTGTGAGAATACATACATAGACAGTAATTGCAGTCGGGAGTAGTCTCATTCATTGATATTATGTTACTGCCTATTTAAGTGGTACATTTTGGAATATTTTCTGCTGAGGTAGCAAGAGAAAATCCCTAAGCCTTTTCTTGGAATCTGAGTACTCTTGGCCTTCCCAGTGGAAGTGTTCCTTTAAGGTATGCAAGGTTTCCCCAAATGAGGTCCCTGTGGAGCTCGTCTCTTAGAATGCATGGCTGCTTTAGACTTAGTGAAAGCCTTGATAGAAAAAGAAGAGGAAGGTCTGAAGACACCTTGAGAGGAGGCCGACCTGTCTACATTTTGAGATTCACCACCAAGAGTGGCTTCGGTATCTGTAGTCGGAGTGTGGGCCGAGGAGCCTGCGACCTAGGGCACAGAAGACACCACCAATGAAGTGTCGTCGGTAGGCAGGGGCTGCGTAGGCACCTCGCTGATAACCGGACCGGCTGTAGTCTGCTTTGGCGTGGTGTCGGTGGAGGCCGCAGACTGCGTGTGTCGGTCCTTATCTTTGCGTTTTTTAGACAAACTGGAGTCGGCGTATCAGACAACATAATATAGTTACATTTTTTGCCAAAATAGTGCTGGGCGAACTCCGCCAGACGCTTAATGGTGCGTTTGTTGAATGTAGCACAAAAACGACAGACCGAGACGTCGTGGTCTGGGCCTAAGCAAGGAATGCAGAGGGAATGAAAATCCTTATGCGGTATTTGCTTCCCACAAGAAATACAATTATTAACTTTGTCTGACATCGGTCTGAGGCAAGAAAAGTTTCCCCAACGGGGTACTTAGCTTTAAAGAAGACTTTGGTTGCAAAATTTTCATAATTTCAGGAGCTGGCCGACCGGCACTTGCGAACTGCTTCTGCTTCGGGCACCACGCGGCAAGAAAGACTGAAGAAAATGGCGTTGGCTGGTTCTTTTATACCCCTGGCGCTCTGACGTCAGGGAAGAAGCAACGACAACAGACGCCGGACCTAGACTTTGGAATTCGGCCGACCGAGGACCCGCCTGACGGCAGGAGAACCCATCTGTTATGACTGCAGCTGTATGCATGATGAACATCAAACAACACACAGAGTGTGACCATCAGCCGGGGAGAGCTTATGGCCACACTCTGTGCATTTCTTAAAGACTGATTTTGGCTGATCAGCCATGGTCCTGCACCAAACACCACTACCTACAAAAACACGCACAAAACACACGTAGGGAAAGGGCAGGCCTAACAACTACTCTACAGAGTTTTACAAACAAAAAAACTTTTTTTTTAAACTAAACCGCCTAACAAGCGATATACTAGTGGGGGAGGAAGGGAAACAACTCAGACACACCAAAGACCAAGTATTTATAAACTTAATATCCCTGAGCTCAGAGCGAAGGAAACCACGATGCTCACTACTGGCACGGCAAACGAGATCTGAGGGAAGGTAAGAGATGGTAGTGCGTTATGGATAGGGGAGGAGCTTGGAGCAGATGCTAGAAAAACAGTTGCCTGCTCGGATCCGATATGGATCCAAATACCCACAGCTTGCAGATAAAATGAAGTTAACTACTTCAGATATTTCATTCTCCCTAGGTTGAAAAAATGGTCATATCAGAGAAATGTGACAGGCAGTGGCATAAGCAACACAATACACACAACCCAGGCGCCTACATCTCTTTCACTTACTTCGTGCTCAGTAAGCTCACGTACATACCAAAACAATAACACACCACACCACACTGCATACTGCACAATGAAGTGGATTACAACCACTCTCCACGTATATGGGCTCCTAAACCTTACCCCACCTCAAGTATCAATTAAATCATCACAGGGGGATCTGCAGGTAACAAATATATTTGCACAAAACAATGACAATACTTCTCATCACCACTTCCTCTACACACAGCAGCTCCTCACATTAGCCCACTGTCTACATGTTAATGACATGACAGAGTTGGAAATCTCAGGGACACATCTTTACAGGCACTGACACAGGCACACACATATAGTATATGACACACAGGCACACACATATAGTATATGACACACAGGCACACACATAGTATATGACACACAGGCACACACATAGTATATGACACACAGGCACACACATAGTATATGACACACAGGCACACACATATAGTATATTACACACACACACGCACACATATAGTATATTACACACACATATATGTAATACATGGGTCTTGAAGCACTTGGACTGTACCTCTCCAAGTATGCCAGACTCACCATCTCCAGGACTGACACTATATGTGAACTTGTGTCACTGCTGCTTCTCAACAGCTTTTTACATTTTAACCAAAAGATTTACCAACAGATACGGGGAGTTGCTATGGGGTCCAAGATGGCCCCAGCATATACCAATCTTGTCCTGAGTACCTGGGAGTTGGAAACGTTGACCCACCTGCATGGTTTTCGGTCAGTGCTCCTCTACAAGCGTTATATAGACGACATAGGGTTTGTGCGGGATGGCAGGGATGATGACCTCTCTTCTTTCATCGAGGATGTTACCCAAAGTTTACAGTTTCTCAATTTCACCATCTCAGGCAGAGGAACTTGCAAAAACTTTCTTGATATCACCATCAGAATCAACAACTCCAACAGAACACTGGAATCTGGCATACACAGAAAGAACACTTACAGGAACAGGAACAGCTTTTTGGATTTTAACAGCCAGCACCCATTTTTCTCCAAAAAGAAAGTGGTGCGTGGACAGTTCATCAGTCTGTCTCGCATCATAAGATGATGCAGAATTTCAGCAAGAAGCCTCCTTTCTTAAGACTATGTTCTTAGAAATTATCCCAGCGACATAATAGACTCAGAACTACAGAGAGTACAGATAAGAGAGACCTGACCGACATAAACCCATACTCATTTTCGGCCTCTCCAAAAGCAACATGAATACGGACACCAAGAATAGATTTTGCAGTTTTCCTCTAACCATCAGTAGGGACATGCGTGAGATAAGAGAGATTATTTCTAAGAACTGGAGCATATTCTCTAGTCAGGATGTACTGGAAGAAACACTTGGAGATCAACCCTCGTTTGCTTAAAAGAAATCCATTCCACTGAGATCAAACTTTGAAAACAGAGACCTTCTCTTTTTGCTAGGTGAAGTATGACTATGGGTACACCAAGGATGTTAACATACCGTCACTACGTTATTTGCCAGCACATTCTGTGCGGGGACTCTTACACCTTTCCACACTGCAACTACAAAGTTACCTTTAGACAACATATGGATCGTCACACTGACTGGGTTGCATACACAACCATCTGCAAAGGATGCTCTGCTTTCTATGTGGGAAAAACATACAGAAAGCTCTCTGATAGAGCCAAGGAACACCTGGCTGCTATCAGGAACAGACGCACAACAATGCTCTTGGGTGTCAAAGTGGCAAATGCACCAACTTCAATGGTTTTCAGTTTTTCATCCTTGAAAAAATAGACTTTCTTTGGTGACTGTAATGCTCTGTTGGAAATGAGGGAATTGAAATGGCAACTTTTATTAGGTGCTGATTTAGCACCTGGACTTAATGAAAACATCAGTATTAAATGTGCATTAAGATGGTTACGCTGATGATTCTGTTGCTGGATTTTTTTTCTCTGCCTTATTTAACCAAGCAGAGTATTTTGCATTGTTTTTTATTTTTTGACTCTTAAAAAATGGGTGTGGCTTTCTTGAAGGTTGAACGTCGAACTGGCACCTCGGCATTCGTGAAAATCTACTGCCAATCATTAGCGGACTGGAGTTCCGCCGTGGCAACACCTAACCGGGAAAAGCCGAAAGACAACAACATTTTTTGTACTCTTAGTGGACTGAGTTGCATTAGTTTTAGTGACATCTAGTGGTTATTTTTAATAGCAGTCTACTCTCGGTTTTCTTTCATTAACTGGATAGATATTTAGCTATTTTTAATTGCCTGTTTCTCTTTTCCTTTCATCACTTTTGACTTTTTACTCTTTTCTCTATTCCTCATTCTTGTTTCTTTTTGCTTTATTCCTTACTGTGTACTAATAAAGCTCACAGCTTTGCTTGTTTTAGTGCATTATTATATTTTGGATCGAGTTGCTTTGGTTTTAGTGACATCTAGTGGTTATTTTTAATAATTGCAGTCTACCTTCTGTTCTCTTCCATTAACTGGATGGTTACTTAGCTATACTTACGGCCTGATTCTTTGGTCTTTCCTTTTTTATTATTTTTTTATTTTTTATTTTTATCTTGTCTGTTATTTTTACTCCTCTCTTTATATTAATTATTTATGTACTAATATTGCTCAGACACAGCTCCACGTGGTCCTGTTGAGTCTTCCTGGCTACACAGAACTGAAAAAAGCGACTGCTTTCCTGATTAAGTATCCTGCTGTTTTTTATATTTGTTTTACCTTCTACTGCTTACCTAGAGCAAGCTTTAACTGTTTTCATAGTTATTTACTGCATTTTTTATTATCTGCACTTAAAAGTACATTTTAGTCGAAATTAGTCTAATTCAAGTCGAAAAGTGTTTGTTTGCTGTTTAATTTAATTGTTTGGCTGCCCACTAAAGTGTGCTAGCCTGTACTACTGACTTATTGCCTTTTCTGCATTTAGCGGAGTTGCCACTAGAGCACCATCGGGCAGCGCCGGTTAAACTATTTCTGGCTCCGTAAAGTCTGCTCTTCATTTTTTCCCTTAGAACTGCTCTACTTGTAATCTAAACAGTCTATTCTCTATCTGTAAAACTCAGCACTTGTTCCTAAAGCATTTTTTAGTCAGGTAAAGCACTTCTATACTATACAAAGTACTTCACTAGCTTAAAACCCCCTTGAGTACCCACTTCCCTATAGGTCCTTTCTGACTCAGTTACACAGCAAACTTTTTCATTTCTTCTAGCATGTCAAAGGGTCAGTTGCTAGCGTCCTCTCCTGCTCAGCTGGTGAATCTGGGAATATTGAGGCAATGTTACAACTGCCTCATGTACACAGACATCCCTCTCCTCCTCCCACAAAACACAAATACATGCGAAAGATGCAACTATATAGCCAAACTGGAGGCTGAGCTCTCTCAACTCAGGACTGGCAAAACCAGACAGGAGGAGAAGGTAACCACACACACCATAAACCCAGTCTCACATAGAACTATCACAACTACATCACAACTACAAATCAAACACAAACACACAAAGACATACTCGGAGGCACTGATCAAAAATCTACCAAAACAGCAGAGGCCTCCAAAGCAGACACCCAAACAACTGCCACCTCATGACATAACACAAGCAACACATAGATCACAAAGTCAGTGTGCAAATCAGTCACAGCCCATAAGGCCAAACACAATGCCAGACACACTTGTCATAGGTGACTCCATAGTCAGACACACTGACATCCCACTCAACAGACTGAACAAGGAGAGGGTCACAGAATGCTGCCTGTCGGGCGCTAGAATCCGCCACATAACACAAGCACTCAGGTCACTCCACAGCAAGTACAAGTATGACTCAGTCATTGTCAATGCCGGTGTGAATGACCTGAGACGTACCTTCCTGGACTACATGAAAAGAGACATAAAGGAGCTCTCAGATTATGTAGCCCAGGCTGGTATGACCCTGACCCTGAGCAGTATCCTACCTTCACCAAGAATGATGCCACAATACAGAGACAAAATGATCAGTTTTAATAATTGAACACAAAACCAAAAGCAGGGCTGCTATCAGTCGAGGCAGGAGACTCACGTAAAGTAAGAAAAACACAATCCAAACACCAAGTCCGTGACTCTCCAAAGGCAATAAAACGAAAGTCAAAACTTCAGATAATAACCCAAACGGAATGCACTCATAAAAATAGGTTCAATTTATTCCAACGAGTAAGCGCTTTCGCCAAAGGCTTCTTCAGACTCTTAATACAAAAATAAAACTGTAAAAATCACTTTTAAAATTTCCTTGAAGTTGCTATTGGGCAATGCAAGTTTACTAGTCACATGTTCAGTTGTCTTAAAAAGACAGGAACTGAAAAGTGTAGCAGTGTCAAAAGTACCAATACTTTAAAATGAACACGTTCATCAAAATGCATTCAAAAAATTAGTGTGTCCATATAAATAAGTGAAAGCGTACATAACATCTGATTCATTCCAAAATTTGTTAAACATTTTACAATACTATTGGTCATTATTGCAATTACTAAAAACCTCTAATTTCCTGTCACCTAACGGTGTCATGTACTTAGAAATCATAAATAAACTATAATCATGCTCGCATTTTACTCCGTTAAGTTTATACAGGAACTTATAATTTGCTATTGCTACACAGTAATACCTTGTAAACCAAGAGAGTAAACTATATAGTGAAATCCATAAAGAACCGAAAGCGTACCTTTGCGCCAGTTCATTTTCAGAGTGTGATATACTTAGGGAAGTCCCTCAGCAAAGAATCACACTTCACATTTGCTAAAACAAACTGAAGTCATAAAAGAAAAAATGCCCAAACAGGAACAATCTAAATCCCAACGAAATATACCGTTTACGGTAAATAAAAACGTGCTCTGCAAAAACTTTATATGCAAATATGTTACAACCTAGCTTATAAGCATCAGGAGGTCAAACAACGTAACGCACATATAAAGCTAAGAGCATCTGCCTGGTAATACACGGACAGTATATATAAACAGCCAAGGAATAAAAACAGCCTTAGTCTCATGCAATAACAAGCAATAATGAAAATAACATGCAATAATGAAAACAACTTATGGACGCACAGCGTTGCCCTGCGAGGATATGTCAATCTCAAAATATAATGAAATTGAATCAGAATGAAAATAAATTTAAATAAATTAGTTGAAACAGAAGATCGTATTCATACTTGTACAAAGAGGATAGTAGAAATAAAAATGAAGATAGATAAGGATACACATAACAATAACACATAAAAAATATGTGTAAAATACACATGTAAAATGACTCCATAACATAAAATAAAACATTAAGGAGATTTAACACACCTAACTTATATTAAAACTACGGATCTCATATAAAATTACGGATCTCATATAAAAAGTCTAATGCTATGTATAAAATCATCTTAGAGTCTTATTACTTAATGAAACAAAAAGAACAATACGTATTAACTATAAGTCAATACATATAATTGTATTGTGTATCTATTCTTAAATGCATACTTAGGATTCTTACTTGACGTCACAGTAATTACATAATCCTTTTTACAATGTGAAAAACTATTCCAGTAGAAGCAAATACAAGTGAGAATGTGTAAAATGTTTAAAAGTGAAAGAGTTTAAAAACGATCTAGAACTGTGCCCGAAAACAACAGCTAATGTTTATGGGAGGCTGTCATTCTAAAATCTGAGAGTTGGTCTCTAGTATAAATGTAAATGTAAAGCTCCAGGTTCCCTACGTCTCTATGTATCCAACAATTACTAGGGTTGTAATTAATAACATATTTCCTTGTGACTATATGGTTCAAACCAAACCCATTATTGCACTACTTATGAACGAAGACAGGTGTTATCATCTACGTAACCTTCTATTTTTCAGAAATGGCTTTAATTGCACTTTATCATTAAGGCCTGGTAGTCTATCAGACCTTAATCTTATAATCCATCGTGTCTCCTGTTCTAATGTTTTATTAATTAAATCACCGCCTCTAAAACCTTCAAAGACATGATGAATGACACAGAATTTAAAATTGTGATTGGTGCCTGCTAGTCTATTGTGTCTGGCTAAGGCATTGGTTTCAGTGCCTACTCTGATGTGATAAGTATGTTCCCTGACCCTTTCCTTAAGTGATCTGTTGGTCTTCCCAATATAATAACCATTACAGGTTGTACAAGTGGCCATGTATACTACATTTTTACTTTCGCAGTTCGTGTTGGTTTTAAAGTTATAAACGCGTCTCGTAACAGGATGCTCAAAGGTGGTTTCTTTATTAATATAGATGCATTGTTTACAATGACCACAAGGTATTGTATTATTGTCATCTAAGGGCCTACTTTCCAACGAGTATTTGGGTCTGCATAAGATGCTTCTCAAATTAGGATGCTTTTTGTAGGCTACTCGTGGTACGGGGCCTATTATCTCACAAACATCCCTGTCTGATTTCAATATTTCCCAGTGTCTATTCAAAGTTCTTTTCACCTCCTGGTTCATCTTACTAAAGGTAAGATTAGCTCTAATTTCTGTTTTCAAAGGTGTTGGATTCTTCATATTTCCTTCCTGTGCCATAAAATAAGGTTTGGCAGTACTTGTCCTTAGATTCTCAACTGTATTGACCATGTCTATTATTTCCTTCTCTTTATAACCTCTTTCTAAAAATCTAACTTTCATGTCCTGTATTCCTTTCTCATAAAACTCTTGTTGTGGGTTTAACCTTGATACTCTCATGAATTGTCCTTTGAGGACATTCTGAAAGACATGTCCAGGGTGCATACTATTTCTGTGTAGTATGTTGTTCCTTTGGCAAGCTTTCCTATGAATTGTTGTATTGATCATACCATTGGACATCCTGAATACTTCCACATCCAAGAAAGGTATAGTTTTATCTGAAAAATTCATAGTGAATTTAAGGAAGTCGGTTGTGTTATCCAAGTGTGATACAAAATTTTTTAAAGAGGGTTCATCACCCAACCATATGAGGAAGAGGTCGTCTACAAAGCGGCAATACATACCAACGTACTCATTAAAAAGTGGATGGCCACAAAGGTGAACCTCCTCCCACCTTGCCATCACCAGGTTGGCGTAGCTATTTGCACAGGATGTGCCCATAGCTACGCCGTCCTTTTGTAGATATATAGTTTCTTGAAATACAAAAGCATTGTTGGTCAAGACAGTCTCAAGTAACAGTGCAATAAGATCAACTTTTTTGTCAGAGAAGTCAGAGTGTAACTTCAAATATTCAGTTAACATTCTTACTCCTGTGTCATTGGGGATAACTGTGAATAAACTGACTACGTCTAATGTCACAAAGAAAAAATGTTGTCGTTCACCTAGGGGTCGAGTTTGAGAATACAAATCTAAGAGAAACTGTTTACTGTCTTTCAGGATTCTCTTATTTTCACCGACTAAAGGTCTTAGTACACTTTCCAAATAGATAGACAAAGGTTCAGTGACCCAACCCTGCCCTGCAACAATGGGTCTTAGGGGTGGATCAATGCTGTTCTTATGGACTTTAGGAAGTCCCTGTATAATCGGGATTATAGGGTTATTCACCTTGAGGTATTCATAAAGTTGTTGAGTTATATCCAAAGACATGACTAAGTCATCTAGAGTGCTATAAACACTGAACACCATTTCTGTTAAAGTGTCTTTTGTTAATTTGGAATATGTATTGCTGTCATCTAGCATTTGAAACATTTTGTCAGTGTAGTGTGTATCATCCATGATGACCACAGGGCCCCCTTTACCACGAGTAGCCTACAAAAAGCATCCTAATTTGAGAAGCATCTTATGCAGACCCAAATACTCGTTGGAAAGTAGGCCCTTAGATGACAACACACACGTAGGGAAAGGGCAGGCCTAACAACTACTCTACAGAGTTTTACAAACAAAAAAACTTTTTTTTTAAACTAAACCGCCTAACAAGCGATATACTAGTGGGGGAGGAAGGGAAACAACTCAGACACACCAAAGACAAAGTATTTATAAACTTAATATCCCTGAGCTCAGAGCGAAGGAAACCACGATGCTCACCTGTAATGGTTATTATATTGGGAAGACCAACAGATCACTTAAGGATCACTTAAGGAAAGGGTCAGGGAACATACTTATCACATCAGAGTAGGCACTGAAACCAATGCCTTAGCCAGACACAATAGACTAGCAGGCACCAATCACAATTTTAAATTCTGTGTCATTCATCATGTCTTTGAAGGTTTTAGAGGCGGTGATTTAATTAATAAAACATTAGAACAGGAGACACGATGGATTATAAGATTAAGGTCTGATAGACTACCAGGCCTTAATGATAAAGTGCAATTAAAGCCATTTCTGAAAAATAGAAGGTTACGTAGATGATAACACCTGTCTTCGTTCATAAGTAGTGCAATAATGGGTTTGGTTTGAACCATATAGTCACAAGGAAATATGTTATTAATTACAACCCCTAGTAATTGTTGGATACATAGAGACGTAGGGAACCTGGAGCTTTACATTTACATTTATACTAGAGACCAACTCTCAGATTTTAGAATGACAGACTCCCATAAACATTAGCTGTTGTTTTCGGGCACAGTTCTAGATCGTTTTTAAACTCTTTCACTTTTTAAACATTTTTACACATTCTCACTTGTATTTGCTTCTACTGGAATAGTTTTTCACATTGTAAAAAGGATTATGTAATTACTGTGACGTCAAGTAAGAATCCTAAGTATGCATTTAAGAATAGATACACAATACAATTATATGTATTGACTTATAGTTAATACGTATTGTTCTTTTTGTTTCATTAAGTAATAAGACTCTAAGATGATTTTATACATAGCATTAGACTTTTTATATGAGATCCGTAATTTTATATGAGATCCGTAGTTTTAATATAAGTTAGGTGTGTTAAATCTCCTTAATGTTTTATTTTATGTTATGGAGTCATTTTACATGTGTATTTTACACATATTTTTTATGTGTTTTTATGTGTTATTGTTATGTGTATCCTTATCTATCTTCATTTTTATTTCTACTATCCTCTTTGTACAAGTATGAATACGATCTTCTATTTCAACTAATTTATTTAAATTTATTTTCATTCTGATTCAATTTCATTATATTTTGAGATTGACATATCCTCGCAGGGCAACGCTGTGCGTCCATAAGTTGTTTTCATTATTGCATGTTATTTTCATTATTGCATGTTATTGCATGAGACTAAGGCTGTTTTTATTCCTTGGCTGTTTATATATACTGTCCGTGTATTACCAGGCAGATGCTCTTAGCTTTATATGTGCGTTACGTTGTTTGACCTCCTGATGCTTATAAGCTAGGTTGTAACATATTTGCATATAAAGTTTTTGCAGAGCACGTTTTTATTTACCGTAAACGGTATATTTCGTTGGGATTTAGATTGTTCCTGTTTGGGCATTTTTTCTTTTATGACTTCAGTTTGTTTTAGCAAATGTGAAGTGTGATTCTTTGCTGAGGGACTTCCCTAAGTATATCACACTCTGAAATTGAACTGGCGCAAAAGGCGCTTTCGGTTCTTTATGGATTTCACTATATAGTTTACTCTCTTGGTTTACAAGGTATTACTGTGTAGCAATAGCAAATTATAAGTTCCTGTATAAACTTAACGGAGTAAAATGCGAGCATGATTATAGTTTATTTATGATTTCTAAGTACATGACACCGTTAGGTGACAGGAAATTAGAGGTTTTTAGTAATTGCAATAATGACCAATAGTATTGTAAAATGTTTAACAAATTTTGGAATGAATCAGATGTTATGTACGCTTTCACTTATTTATATGGACACACTAATTTTTTGAATGCATTTTGATGAAAGTGTTCATTTTAAAGTATTGGTACTTTTGACACTGCTACACTTTTCAGTTCCTGTCTTTTTAAGACAACTGAACATGTGACTAGTAAACTTGCATTGCCCAATAGCAACTTCAAGGAAATTTTAAAAGTGATTTTTACAGTTTTATTTTTGTATTAAGAGTCTGAAGAAGCCTTTGGCGAAAGCGCTTACTCGTTGGAATAAATTGAACCTATTTTTATGAGTGCATTCCGTTTGGGTTATTATCTGAAGTTTTGACTTTCGTTTTATTGCCTTTGGAGAGTCACGGACTTGGTGTTTGGATTGAGTTTTAATAATTGGCTTAATTTCTGGTGTCATTCTAAGGGGATCCGATGTCTGTCTGCCTGGAATGACATGCTTGACAAGCCACACTGCTTCGCAAGGGACAGCTTGCACCTGTCACCCCTGGGTTTCCGGATATTGGCAAAGGCTCTTGCCACCCTCATAGTGCCTTTTTTAGACAAGGCTTAAATTCTAAACCCACCACCCTAGAAAACAATAATGGAAAAAAACTAAGGGTAATGCTGCTCAATGCCAGAAGTCTAAATCTCAAGATGCACGCCCTCGAAGCCCTCCTCAGTATGGAGAACATCGATGTCTGTGCTGTGACTGAAACCTGGTTCAAGGCTCCTGAGAGCACCCCGGCACTACCAGGTTTTACCTCAAATCATGCGTTCCGGCCCCAAAACCCGGACCGTACCACAAAAGGAGGGGGTGTATCCATATTCATCAAGGATACCCACACCTCCAGGCTGGTGGCAACTCACGAAGCATCAGAGACCATTCAGGTGCAATTAACCATAGGCAAAACTGCTCTACAGTTTGTAGCATGTTACAGGCCACCCTCTCAAACTCAGGAACCCCACACAGCCTTCCTGAAGACACTGGAGAGTATAAATGTCTCTCCAAACACCATCATATTGGGTGACTTCAACTACCCAAACAGACTGGGAACATTACTCAAGCCCCAATACCCTAGCCCAAAGGTTCCTGGAGTTCATAAACTCAAATGCTATGGAACAACTTGTCACCATTCCCACAAGAGGTGAAAATATACTAGACCTGATCATCACAAACATAGGGACAAAATGCTCCACACCGGAAGTATATCCCTCACTGGTGAGATCAGACCATAAACTAATCTCACTGGAGATCCACATCCCACCCCCACCCCCAACAAAAAAGACCACAGTGAATAACTTCTCAAAAGCCAACTTCACACTTTCTAAGACTGGTGTGGTATCCTTCAAGGTCCCTGAGCCATTGGAAACCACAATCCACGCTGCTGAATCCCTTACAAATGCTTTCTACGAGCACCTCCAGGATTGCATGGATCAAGCAATCCCAAATAAAATCAAGACCCTTTCCACCAAAGGCAAGCGCCCGATCTGGTGGACCCCAGCCATAAACAAACTTTACAACAAGAGAAGAAAGCTACTACAAGATAGAGCAAAATCCCTAAAAGGGAAGATATCTCTGATCAATACTAGTAAAAAACTACGATCACTCATAAAATCATCCAAGGCCAACTTTGAGAGAAAAATTGCCAAGGACTCAAAAGACAATCATAAGGCCTTCTTTAGCTATGTTAGAAATCTGGGTGGAAACTCCCAGATATGCTCAGAATTAGTCCAAAATGATACAAAAATCACTGAACCCACAGACATTGCAAACATACTGGCAGACAGGTTCAGTGAAAATTTCTCCCCTCCCTCCCCCCCAAAAGGAGAAATATCTATCCCAGCAGAGTGTAGCCTCCCAATCACCTCAAATGCCCAGGTGAGAGCTGCTCTCTCTAAAGCTAAAAACACAGCATCAATGGGACCGGATGTGGTGTCCCCGGCTGTGTGCTACACGAACTCAATGAGGAACTAAACCCACACATAAGGCTGCTGTTTAATCTTAGCCTTACCACAGGATACGTACCCAAAGAGTGGCGTATGGCAACTGTGGTCCCACTCCACAAAGGCGGTGCTTCTACGGACCCTGGTAATTACCGCCCCATAAGCTTAACAAGCCTGGTCTGCAAAGCTATGGAGAGGATCATAATGGAACTCATAAATAAAGACATAGGGGACCTACAGACATTGGATCCTACCCAATTCGGCTTTGTGAAGGGCAGATCATGCCTCTTGAACTTGGTCGACTTTTTTGAAACAGTCACCAAGGCCATTGATGAGGGTAAGGCAGTTCACACAGCCTACCTTGACCTTGCAAAAGCTTTCGACACAATACCCCACTCGGGTATCATAGAAAAGCTCACCAGCTTAAATGTAAACCCATATGTCACAAGATGGGTTGCAAACTGGCTCAAGGACAGAACCCACAGGGTTAGAGTTGCTGGTGCCATGTCAGACTCCAAGCCGGTCACAAGCGGTGTCCCACAGGGCTCAGTCCTGGGCCCCCTCTTGTTTGGCATCTACTTTTCAGAAGTGCAGGCAAACATGGGAGGATTGTGGCTGACAAAGTTTGCAGATGACTGCAAACTGGGCGCCATAGTTGAAAATCCATCAGACACAGATATCCTTCAGAGAGATCTCATAGAAACTGATAACTGGTGCCAGAGCCATGGCCTTAAGCTAAACGCCAAAAAATGTATAGTCATACCCTTTGGTAAAAACAAGGTAGCCCCAAGTTACCACATAGGTGGCAATCCATTAAGCACAGAAGAGGTTATCAGGGACCTGGGGACCCAAGCTGACAGTAACCTTTCTTTTGACACTCACATTGCCAAAGTGGTTAGGAGGACCTTCTACATTGCCCA